>NW_027480269.1:0-27381 GCF_051014685.1 Ptiloglossa arizonensis
TCCGTAACTTCAAACTCCCATATCTCGCGAACGGATTGAAGAACTCGATTATTTCCTGCTGCATCTGAAAGTAGAAACTCGACCGATTAGAATGGTGTGTGTACTTTTCCCCTAGGTCATTCCAGTTATTGGTTTCGAGTATCACACTTGCGAAAATATTGATAGTTTGTCAAGCATTCCTTAACTTCAAACTCCCATATCTCGCGAACGGATTGACGAACTCGAGAAATTCCTGTTACATCTGAAAGTAGAAACTCGCCCCATTACAATGGTGTGTGTACTAGTCCCTAGGCCATTCCAGTTATTGGTTTAGAGTATCGGACTTGCGAAAATTTTGATGGTTTCTCAAGCATTCCTTAACTTCAAACTCCCATATCTCGCGAACGGATTGAAGAACTCGATTATTTCCTGTTGCATCTGAAAGTAGAAACTCGACCGATTAGAATGGTGTGTGTACTTTTCCCCTAGGTCATTCCAGTTATTCGTTTCTAGCATCAGAATTGCGAAAATTTTGATGGTTTCTCAACCATTCCTTAACTTCAAACTCCCATATCTCGCGAACGGATTGACGAACACGAGAAATTCCGATTGCATCTGGAAGAAGAAGCTCTCCCGATTACAACGGTATGTGTATTTTTGCCCTAGGCCATAGTAGTTATTGGTTTCGAGTATCAGACTTGCGAAAATTTTGATGGTTTCTCAAGCATTCCTTAACTTCAAACTCCCATATCTCGCGAACGAATAGACGAACTCGATTATTTCCTGTTGCATCTGAAAGTAGAAAGTCGACCGATTACAATGGTGTGTGTACTTTTCCCCCAGGTCATCCCAGTTATTCGTTTCTAGCATCAGAATTGCGAAAATTTTGATGGTTTCTCAACCATTCCTTAACTTCAAACTCCCATATCACGCGAACGGATTGAAGAACTCGATTATTTCCTGTTGCATCTGAAATTAGAAACTCGACCGATTAGAATGGTGTGTGTACTTTTCCCCTAGGTCATTCCAGTTATTCGTTTCTAGCATCAGAATTGCGAAAATTTTGATGGTTTCTCAACCATTCCTTAACTTCAAACTCCCATATAACGCGAACGGATTGAAGAACTCGATTATTTCCTGTTGCATCTGAAATTAGAAACTCGACCGATTAGATGGTGTGTGTACTTTTCCCCTAGGTCATTCCAGTTATTCGTTTCTAGCATCAGAATTGCGAAAATTTTGATGGTTTCTCAACCATTCCTTAACTTCAAACTCCCATATCTTGCGAACGGATTGACGAACACGAGAAATTCCGGTTGCATCTGGAAGAAGAAACTCTCCCGATTACAACGGTATGTGTATTTTTCCCATAAGCCTTTGTAGTTATTGGTTTCGAGTATCAGACTTGCGAAAATTTTGATAGTTTCTCAACCGTTCCTTAATTTCAAACTTCCATATCTCGCGAACGGATTGACGACCTCGAGAAATTCCTGTTGCATCTGAAAGTAGAAAGTCGACCGATTACAATGGTCTGTGTACTTTTCCCCTAGGTCATTCCAGTTATTCGTTTCTAGCATCAGAATTGCGAAAATTTTGATGGTTTCTCAACCATTCCTTAATTTCAAACTCCCATATCTCGCGAACGGATTGACATACTCGAGAAATTCCTGTTGCATCTGAAAGTAGAAACTCGCCCAGTTACAAAGGTATGTGTATTTTTCCCCTAGGCCTTTGTAGTTATCGGTTTCGAGTATCAGACTTGCGAAAATTTTGATGGTTTCTCAAGCATTCCTTAACTTCAAACTCCCATATCTCGCGAACGGATTGACGAACACGAGAATTCCGATTGCATCTGGAAGAAGAAACTCGCCCGATTACAACGGTATGTGTATTTTTGCCCTAGGCCATAGTAGTTATTGGTTTCGAGTATCAGACTTGCGAAAATTTTGATGGTTTCTCAAGCATTCCTTAACTTCAAACTCCCATATTTCGCGAACGAATAGACGAACTCGATTATTTCCTGTTGCATCTGAAAGTAGAAACTCGCGCGATTACAAAGGTATGTGTATTTTTCTCCTAGGCCATAGTAGTTATTGGTTTCGAGTATCAGACTTGCGAATATTGTGATGGTTTCTCAACCATTCCTTAATTTCAAACTCCCATATCTCGCGAACGGATTGACGAACACGAGAAATTCCGGTTGCATCTGGAAGAAGAAACTCTCCCGATTACAACGGTATGTGTATTTTTCCCCTAAGCCTTTGTAGTTATTGGTTTCGAGTATCAGACTTTCGAAAATTTTGATGGTTTCTCAACCATTCCTTAATTTCAAACTCCCATATCTCGCGAACGGATTGACGAACACGAGAAATTCCGGTTGCATCTGGAAGAAGAAACTCTCCCGATTACAACGGTATGTGTATTTTTCCCCTAAGCCTTTGTAGTTATTGGTTTCGAGTATCAGACTTGCGAAAATTTTGATGGTTTCTCAAGCATTCCTTAACTTCAAACTCCCATATTTCGCGAACGAATAGACGAACTCGATTATTTCCTGTTGCATCTGAAAGTAGAAACTCGCGCGATTACAAAGGTATGTGTATTTTTCTCCTAGGCCATAGTAGTTATTGGTTTCGAGTATCAGACTTGCGAATATTGTGATGGTTTCTCAACCATTCCTTAATTTCAAACTCCCATATCTCGCGAACGGATTGACGAACACGAGAAATTCCGGTTGCATCTGGAAGAAGAAACTCTCCCGATTACAACGGTATGTGTATTTTTCCCCTAAGCCTTTGTAGTTATTGGTTTCGAGTATCAGACTTTCGAAAATTTTGATGGTTTCTCAACCATTCCTTAATTTCAAACTCCCATATCTCGCGAACGGATTGACGAACACGAGAAATTCCGGTTGCATCTGGAAGAAGAAACTCTCCCGAATACAACGGTATGTGTATTTTTCCCCTAAGCCTTTGTAGTTATTGGTTTCGAGTATCAGACTTTCGAAAATTTTGATGGTTTCTCAACCATTCCTTAATTTCAAACTCCCATATCTCGCGAACGGATTGACGAACTCGAGAAATTCCTGTTGCATCTGAAAGTAGAAACTCGCGCGATTACAAAGGTATGTGTATTTTTCTCCTAGGCCATAGTAGTTATTGGTTTCGAGTATCAGACTTGCGAATATTGTGATGGTTTCTCAACCATTCCTTAACTTCAAACTCCCATATCTCGCGAACGGATTGATGAACTCGATTATTTCCTGTTGCATCTGAAAGTAGAAAGTCGACCGATTACAATGGTGTGTGTACTTTTCCGCCAGGTCATTCCAGTTATTCGTTTCTAGCATCAGAATTGCCAAAATTTTGATGGTTTCTCAAGCATTCCTTAACTTCAAACTCCCATATCTCGCGAACGGACTGACGAACTCGAGAAATTCCTGTTACATCTGAAAGTAGAAACTCGCCCCATTACAATGGTGTGTGTACTTTTCCCCTAGGTCATTCAAGTTATTCGTTTCTAGTATCAGAATTGCGAAAATTTTGATGGTTTCTCAACCATTCCTTAACTTCAAACTCCCATATCTCCCGAACGGATTGACGAATCCGAAAAATTTCTGTTGCATCTGAAAATAGAAACTCCCCCGATTACAGTGCTATGTGTATTTTTCCCCTAGGCCATTGTAGTTATTGGTTTCGAGTATCAGACTTGCGAAAATTTTGATGGTTTCTCAACCATTCCTTAACTTCAAACTCCCATATCTCGCGAACGGATTGACGAACTCGAGAAATTCCTGTTGCATCTGAAAGTAGAAACTCGCCCCATTACAATGGTGTGTGTACTTTTCCCCCAGGCCATTCCAGTTATTGGTTTCGAGTATCACACTTGCGAAAATATTGATAGTTTGTCAAGCATTCCTTAACTTCAAACTCCCATATCTCGCGAACGGATTGACGAACTCGAGAAATTCCTGTTACATCTGAAAGTAGAAACTCGCCCCATTACAATGGTGTGTGTACTAGTCCCTAGGCCATTCCAGTTATTGGTTTAGAGTATCGGACTTGCGAAAATTTTGATGGTTTCTCAAGCATTCCTTAACTTCAAACACCCATATCTCGCGAACGGATTGAAGAACTCGATTATTTCCTGTTGCATCTGAAAGTAGAAACTCGACCGATTAGAATGGTGTGTGCACTTTTCCCCTAGGTCACTCCAGTTATTCGTTTCTAGCATCAGAATTGCGAAAATTTTGGTGGTTTCTCAACCGTTCCTTAATTTCAAACTTCCATATCTCGCGAACGGATTGACGAGCTCGAGAAATTCCTGTTGCATCTGAAAGTAGAAACTCGCCCGATTACAACGGTATGTGTATTTTTCCCCTAGGCCTTTGTAGTTATTCGTTTCGAGTATCAGACTTGCGAAAATTGTGATGGTTTCTCAACCATTCCTTAATTTCAAACTACCCTATCTCGCGAACGGATTGACGAGCTCGAGAAATTCCTGTTGCATCTGAAAGTAGATACTCGCCCGATTGCAAAGGTATGTGTATTTTTCCCCTAGGCCTTTGTAGTTATTGGTTTCGAGTATCAGACTTGGGAAAATTTTGATGGTTTCTCAACCATTCCTTAACTTCAAACTCCCATATCTCGCGAACGGATTGACGAACACGAGAAATTCCGGTTGCATCTGGAAGAAGAAACTCTCCCGATTACAACGGTATGTGTATTTTGCCCCTAAGCCTATCTAGTTATTGGTTTCGAGTATCAGACCATGGAAAGTTTTGATGGTTTCTCAACCGTTCCTTAATTTCAAACTCCCATATCTCGCGAACGGATTTACGAACTCGATAAATTCCTGTTGCATCTGAAACCAGAAACTCGTCCGAATACAACGGTATGTGTATTTTTGCCCTAGGCCATAGTAGTTATTGGTTTCGAGTATCAGACTTGCGAAAATTTTGATGGTTTCTCAATTATTCCTTAACTTCAAACTCCCATATCTCGCGAACGGATTGGCGAACTGGATTATTTCCTGTTGCATCTGAAAGTAGAAAGTCGTCCGATTACAATGGGGTGTGTACTTTTCCCCTAGGTCATTCCAGTTATTCGTTTCTAGCATCAGAATTGCGAAAATTTTGATGGTTTCTCAATCATTCCTTAACTACAAACTCCCATATCTCGCGAACGGATTGACGAACTCGAGAAATTCCGGTTGCATCTGAAAGTAGAAAATCGCCCCATTACAATGGTGTGTGTACTTTTCCCCTAGGCCATTCCAGTTATTGGTTTCGAGTATCATAATTGCGAAAATATTGACTGTTTGTCAAGCATTCCTTAACTTCAAACTCCCATATCTCGCGAACGGATTGACGAACTCGAGAAATTCCTGTTACATCTGAAAGTAGAAACTCGCCCCATTACAATGGTGTGTGTACTTTTCCCTAGGCCATTCCAGTTATTGGTTTAGAGTATCGGACTTGCGAAAATTTTGATGGTTTCTCAAGCATTCCGTAACTTCAAACTCCCATATCTCGCGAACGGATTGAAGAACTCGATTATTTCCTGCTGCATCTGAAAGTAGAAACTCGACCGATTAGAATGGTGTGTGTACTTTTCCCCTAGGTCATTCCAGTTATTGGTTTCGAGTATCACACTTGCGAAAATATTGATAGTTTGTCAAGCATTCCTTAACTTCAAACTCCCATATCTCGCGAACGGATTGACGAACTCGAGAAATTCCTGTTACATCTGAAAGTAGAAACTCGCCCCATTACAATGGTGTGTGTACTAGTCCCTAGGCCATTCCAGTTATTGGTTTAGAGTATCGGACTTGCGAAAATTTTGATGGTTTCTCAAGCATTCCTTAACTTCAAACTCCCATATCTCGCGAACGGATTGAAGAACTCGATTATTTCCTGTTGCATCTGAAAGTAGAAACTCGACCGATTAGAATGGTGTGTGTACTTTTCCCCTAGGTCATTCCAGTTATTCGTTTCTAGCATCAGAATTGCGAAAATTTTGATGGTTTCTCAACCATTCCTTAACTTCAAACTCCCATATCTCGCGAACGGATTGACGAACACGAGAAATTCCGATTGCATCTGGAAGAAGAAGCTCTCCCGATTACAACGGTATGTGTATTTTTGCCCTAGGCCATAGTAGTTATTGGTTTCGAGTATCAGACTTGCGAAAATTTTGATGGTTTCTCAAGCATTCCTTAACTTCAAACTCCCATATCTCGCGAACGAATAGACGAACTCGATTATTTCCTGTTGCATCTGAAAGTAGAAAGTCGACCGATTACAATGGTGTGTGTACTTTTCCCCCAGGTCATCCCAGTTATTCGTTTCTAGCATCAGAATTGCGAAAATTTTGATGGTTTCTCAACCATTCCTTAACTTCAAACTCCCATATCACGCGAACGGATTGAAGAACTCGATTATTTCCTGTTGCATCTGAAATTAGAAACTCGACCGATTAGAATGGTGTGTGTACTTTTCCCCTAGGTCATTCCAGTTATTCGTTTCTAGCATCAGAATTGCGAAAATTTTGATGGTTTCTCAACCATTCCTTAACTTCAAACTCCCATATAACGCGAACGGATTGAAGAACTCGATTATTTCCTGTTGCATCTGAAATTAGAAACTCGACCGATTAGATGGTGTGTGTACTTTTCCCCTAGGTCATTCCAGTTATTCGTTTCTAGCATCAGAATTGCGAAAATTTTGATGGTTTCTCAACCATTCCTTAACTTCAAACTCCCATATCTTGCGAACGGATTGACGAACACGAGAAATTCCGGTTGCATCTGGAAGAAGAAACTCTCCCGATTACAACGGTATGTGTATTTTTCCCATAAGCCTTTGTAGTTATTGGTTTCGAGTATCAGACTTGCGAAAATTTTGATAGTTTCTCAACCGTTCCTTAATTTCAAACTTCCATATCTCGCGAACGGATTGACGACCTCGAGAAATTCCTGTTGCATCTGAAAGTAGAAAGTCGACCGATTACAATGGTCTGTGTACTTTTCCCCTAGGTCATTCCAGTTATTCGTTTCTAGCATCAGAATTGCGAAAATTTTGATGGTTTCTCAACCATTCCTTAATTTCAAACTCCCATATCTCGCGAACGGATTGACATACTCGAGAAATTCCTGTTGCATCTGAAAGTAGAAACTCGCCCAGTTACAAAGGTATGTGTATTTTTCCCCTAGGCCTTTGTAGTTATCGGTTTCGAGTATCAGACTTGCGAAAATTTTGATGGTTTCTCAAGCATTCCTTAACTTCAAACTCCCATATCTCGCGAACGGATTGACGAACACGAGAAATTCCGATTGCATCTGGAAGAAGAAACTCGCCCGATTACAACGGTATGTGTATTTTTGCCCTAGGCCATAGTAGTTATTGGTTTCGAGTATCAGACTTGCGAAAATTTTGATGGTTTCTCAAGCATTCCTTAACTTCAAACTCCCATATTTCGCGAACGAATAGACGAACTCGATTATTTCCTGTTGCATCTGAAAGTAGAAACTCGCGCGATTACAAAGGTATGTGTATTTTTCTCCTAGGCCATAGTAGTTATTGGTTTCGAGTATCAGACTTGCGAATATTGTGATGGTTTCTCAACCATTCCTTAATTTCAAACTCCCATATCTCGCGAACGGATTGACGAACACGAGAAATTCCGGTTGCATCTGGAAGAAGAAACTCTCCCGATTACAACGGTATGTGTATTTTTCCCCTAAGCCTTTGTAGTTATTGGTTTCGAGTATCAGACTTTCGAAAATTTTGATGGTTTCTCAACCATTCCTTAATTTCAAACTCCCATATCTCGCGAACGGATTGACGAACACGAGAAATTCCGGTTGCATCTGGAAGAAGAAACTCTCCCGATTACAACGGTATGTGTATTTTTCCCCTAAGCCTTTGTAGTTATTGGTTTCGAGTATCAGACTTGCGAAAATTTTGATGGTTTCTCAAGCATTCCTTAACTTCAAACTCCCATATTTCGCGAACGAATAGACGAACTCGATTATTTCCTGTTGCATCTGAAAGTAGAAACTCGCGCGATTACAAAGGTATGTGTATTTTTCTCCTAGGCCATAGTAGTTATTGGTTTCGAGTATCAGACTTGCGAATATTGTGATGGTTTCTCAACCATTCCTTAATTTCAAACTCCCATATCTCGCGAACGGATTGACGAACACGAGAAATTCCGGTTGCATCTGGAAGAAGAAACTCTCCCGATTACAACGGTATGTGTATTTTTCCCCTAAGCCTTTGTAGTTATTGGTTTCGAGTATCAGACTTTCGAAAATTTTGATGGTTTCTCAACCATTCCTTAATTTCAAACTCCCATATCTCGCGAACGGATTGACGAACACGAGAAATTCCGGTTGCATCTGGAAGAAGAAACTCTCCCGAATACAACGGTATGTGTATTTTTCCCCTAAGCCTTTGTAGTTATTGGTTTCGAGTATCAGACTTTCGAAAATTTTGATGGTTTCTCAACCATTCCTTAATTTCAAACTCCCATATCTCGCGAACGGATTGACGAACTCGAGAAATTCCTGTTGCATCTGAAAGTAGAAACTCGCGCGATTACAAAGGTATGTGTATTTTTCTCCTAGGCCATAGTAGTTATTGGTTTCGAGTATCAGACTTGCGAATATTGTGATGGTTTCTCAACCATTCCTTAATTTCAAACTCCCATATCTCGCGAACGGATTGACGAACACGAGAAATTCCGGTTGCATCTGGAAGAAGAAACTCTCCCGATTACAACGGTATGTGTATTTTTCCCCTAAGCCTTTGTAGTTATTGGTTTCGAGTATCAGACTTTCGAAAATTTTGATGGTTTCTCAACCATTCCTTAATTTCAAACTCCCATATCTCGCGAACGGATTGACGAACACGAGAAATTCCGGTTGCATCTGGAAGAAGAAACTCTCCCGATTACAACGGTATGTGTATTTTTCCCCTAAGCCTTTGTAGTTATTGGTTTCGAGTATCAGACTTTCGAAAATTTTGATGGTTTCTCAACCATTCCTTAATTTCAAACTCCCATATCTCGCGAACGGATTGACGAACTCGAGAAATTCCTGTTGCATCTGAAAGTAGAAACTCGCGCGATTACAAAGGTATGTGTATTTTTCTCCTAGGCCATAGTAGTTATTGGTTTCGAGTATCAGACTTGCGAATATTGTGATGGTTTCTCAACCATTCCTTAATTTCAAACTCCCATATCTCGCGAACGGATTGACGAACACGAGAAATTCCGGTTGCATCTGGAAGAAGAAACTCTCCCGATTACAACGGTATGTGTATTTTTCCCCTAAGCCTTTGTAGTTATTGGTTTCGAGTATCAGACTTTCGATAATTTTGATGGTTTCTCAACCATTCCTTAACTTCAAACTCCCATATCTCGCGAACGGATTGACGAACGCGAGAAATTCCGATTGCATCTGGAAGAAGAAACTCGCCCGATTACAACGGTATGTGTATTTTTCCCCTAGGCCACAGTAGTTATTGGTTTCGTGTATCCGACTTGCGAAAATTGTGATTGTTTCTCAAACATTCCTTAACTTCAAACTCCCACATCTCGCGAACGGATTGACGAACACGAGAAATTACGGTTGCATCTGGAAGAAGAAACTCTCCCGATTACAACGGTATGTGTATTTTTCCCCGAATCCTTTGTAGTTATTGGTTTCGGGTATCAGACTTGGGAAAATTTTGATGGTTTCTCAGCCATTCCTTAACTTCAAACTCCCATATCTCGCGAACGGATTGACGAACTCGAGAAATTCCTGTTGCATCTGAAAGTAGAAACTCGCGCGATTACAAAGGTATGTGTATTTTTCTCCTAGGCCATAGTAGTTATTGGTTTCGAGTATCAGACTTGCGAAAATTGTGATGGTTTCTCAACCATTCCTTAATTTCAAACTCCCATATCTCGCGAACGGATTGACAAACACGAGAAATTCCGGTTGCATCTGGAAGAAGAAACTCTCCCGATTACAACGGTATGTGTATTTTTCCCCTAAGCTTCTGTAGTTATTGGTTTCGAGTATCAGACTTTCGAAAATTTTGATGGTTTCTCAACCATTCCTTAACTTCAAACTCCCATATCTCGCGAACGGATTGACGAACTCGAGAAATTTCTGTTGCATCTGAAAGTAGAAACTCGCGCGATTACAAAGGTATGTGTATTTTTCTCCTAGGCCATAGTAGTTATTGGTTTCGAGTATCAGACTTGCGAAAATTGTGATGGTTTCTCAACCATTACTTAATTTCAAACTCCCATATGTCGCGAACGGATTGACGAGCTCGAGAAATTCCTGTTGCATCTGAAAGTAGAAACTCGCCCGATTACAAAGGTATGTGTATTTTTCCCCTAGGCCTTTGTAATTATTGGTTTCGAGTATCAGACTAGCGAAAATTTTGATGGTTTCTCAACCATTCCTTAACTTCAAACTCCCATATCTCGCGAACGGATTGACGAACTCGAGAAATTCCTGTTGCATCTGAAGGTAGAAACTCGCCCGATTACAAAGGTATGTGTATTTTTGCCCTAGGCCATTCCAGTTATTGGTTTCGAGTATCAGACCAGCGAAAGTTTTGATGGTTTCTCAACCATTCCTTACCTTCAAACACCCATATCTCGCGAACGGAATGACGAACTCGAGAAATTCCTGTTGTATCTGAAAGTAGAATCTCGCGCGATTACAATGGTGTGTGTACTTTTCCCCTAGGCCATTCCAGTTATTGGTTTCGAGTATCAGAATTGCGAAAATTTTGATGGTTTCTCAACTATTCCTTAACTTCAAACTCCCATATCTCGCGAACGGATTGACGAACACGAGAAATTCCGATTGCATCTGGAAGAAGAAGCTCTCCCGATTACAACGGTATGTGTATTTTTGCCCTAGGCCATAGTAGTTATTGGTTTCGAGTATCAGACTTGCGAAAATTTTGATGGTTTCTCAAGCATTCCTTAACTCCAAACTCCCATATCTCGCGAACGAATAGACGAACTCGATTATTTCCTGTTGCATCTGAAAGTAGAAAGTCGACCGATTACAATGGTGTGTGTACTTTTCCCCCAGGTCATCCCAGTTATTCGTTTCTAGCATCAGAATTGCGAAAATTTTGATGGTTTCTCAACCATTCCTTAACTTCAAA
This sequence comes from Ptiloglossa arizonensis, assembly GCF_051014685.1. Taxonomy (NCBI): domain Eukaryota; kingdom Metazoa; phylum Arthropoda; class Insecta; order Hymenoptera; family Colletidae; genus Ptiloglossa; species Ptiloglossa arizonensis. The sequence continues at coordinate 11,159 of NW_027480269.1, forward strand.
CTCCCATATCACGCGAACGGATTGAAGAACTCGATTATTTCCTGTTTCATCTGAAATTAGAAACTCGACCGATTAGAATGGTGTGTGTACTTTTCCCCTAGGTCATTCCAGTTATTCGTTTCTAGCATCAGAATTGCGAAAATTTTGATGGTTTCTCAACCATTCCTTAACTTCAAACTCCCATATAACGCGAACGGATTGAAGAACTCGATTATTTCCTGTTGCATCTGAAATTAGAAACTCGACCGATTAGATGGTGTGTGTACTTTTCCCCTAGGTCATTCCAGTTATTCGTTTCTAGCATCAGAATTGCGAAAATTTTGATGGTTTCTCAACCATTCCTTAACTTCAAACTCCCATATCTTGCGAACGGATTGACGAACACGAGAAATTCCGGTTGCATCTGGAAGAAGAAACTCTCCCGATTACAACGGTATGTGTATTTTTCCCATAAGCCTTTGTAGTTATTGGTTTCGAGTATCAGACTTGCGAAAATTTTGATAGTTTCTCAACCGTTCCTTAATTTCAAACTTCCATATCTCGCGAACGGATTGACGACCTCGAGAAATTCCTGTTGCATCTGAAAGTAGAAAGTCGACCGATTACAATGGTCTGTGTACTTTTCCCCTAGGTCATTCCAGTTATTCGTTTCTAGCATCAGAATTGCGAAAATTTTGATGGTTTCTCAACCATTCCTTAATTTCAAACTCCCATATCTCGCGAACGGATTGACATACTCGAGAAATTCCTGTTGCATCTGAAAGTAGAAACTCGCCCAGTTACAAAGGTATGTGTATTTTTCCCCTAGGCCTTTGTAGTTATCGGTTTCGAGTATCAGACTTGCGAAAATTTTGATGGTTTCTCAAGCATTCCTTAACTTCAAACTCCCATATCTCGCGAACGGATTGACGAACACGAGAAATTCCGATTGCATCTGGAAGAAGAAACTCGCCCGATTACAACGGTATGTGTATTTTTGCCCTAGGCCATAGTAGTTATTGGTTTCGAGTATCAGACTTGCGAAAATTTTGATGGTTTCTCAAGCATTCCTTAACTTCAAACTCCCATATTTCGCGAACGAATAGACGAACTCGATTATTTCCTGTTGCATCTGAAAGTAGAAACTCGCGCGATTACAAAGGTATGTGTATTTTTCTCCTAGGCCATAGTAGTTATTGGTTTCGAGTATCAGACTTGCGAATATTGTGATGGTTTCTCAACCATTCCTTAATTTCAAACTCCCATATCTCGCGAACGGATTGACGAACACGAGAAATTCCGGTTGCATCTGGAAGAAGAAACTCTCCCGATTACAACGGTATGTGTATTTTTCCCCTAAGCCTTTGTAGTTATTGGTTTCGAGTATCAGACTTTCGAAAATTTTGATGGTTTCTCAACCATTCCTTAATTTCAAACTCCCATATCTCGCGAACGGATTGACGAACACGAGAAATTCCGGTTGCATCTGGAAGAAGAAACTCTCCCGATTACAACGGTATGTGTATTTTTCCCCTAAGCCTTTGTAGTTATTGGTTTCGAGTATCAGACTTGCGAAAATTTTGATGGTTTCTCAAGCATTCCTTAACTTCAAACTCCCATATTTCGCGAACGAATAGACGAACTCGATTATTTCCTGTTGCATCTGAAAGTAGAAACTCGCGCGATTACAAAGGTATGTGTATTTTTCTCCTAGGCCATAGTAGTTATTGGTTTCGAGTATCAGACTTGCGAATATTGTGATGGTTTCTCAACCATTCCTTAATTTCAAACTCCCATATCTCGCGAACGGATTGACGAACACGAGAAATTCCGGTTGCATCTGGAAGAAGAAACTCTCCCGATTACAACGGTATGTGTATTTTTCCCCTAAGCCTTTGTAGTTATTGGTTTCGAGTATCAGACTTTCGAAAATTTTGATGGTTTCTCAACCATTCCTTAATTTCAAACTCCCATATCTCGCGAACGGATTGACGAACACGAGAAATTCCGGTTGCATCTGGAAGAAGAAACTCTCCCGATTACAACGGTATGTGTATTTTTCCCCTAAGCCTTTGTAGTTATTGGTTTCGAGTATCAGACTTTCGAAAATTTTGATGGTTTCTCTACCATTCCTTAATTTCAAACTCCCATATCTCGCGAACGGATTGACGAACTCGAGAAATTCCTGTTGCATCTGAAAGTAGAAACTCGCGCGATTACAAAGGTATGTGTATTTTTCTCCTAGGCCATAGTAGTTATTGGTTTCGAGTATCAGACTTGCGAATATTGTGATGGTTTCTCAACCATTCCTTAATTTCAAACTCCCATATCTCGCGAACGGATTGACGAACACGAGAAATTCCGGTTGCATCTGGAAGAAGAAACTCTCCCGATTACAACGGTATGTGTATTTTTCCCCTAAGCCTTTGTAGTTATTGGTTTCGAGTATCAGACTTTCGAAAATTTTGATGGTTTCTCAACCATTCCTTAACTTCAAACTCCCATATCTCGCGAACGGATTGACGAACGCGAGAAATTCCGATTGCATCTGGAAGAAGAAACTCGCCCGATTACAACGGTATGTGTATTTTTCCCCTAGGCCACAGTAGTTATTGGTTTCGTGTATCCGACTTGCGAAAATTGTGATTGTTTCTCAAACATTCCTTAACTTCAAACTCCCATATCTCGCGAACGGATTGACAAACACGAGAAATTCCGGTTGCATCTGGAAGAAGAAACTCTCCCGATTACAACGGTATGTGTATTTTTCCCCTAAGCCTCTGTAGTTATTGGTTTCGAGTATCAGACTTTCGAAAATTTTGATGGTTTCTCAACCATTCCTTAACTTCAAACTCCCATATCTCGCGAACGGATTGACGAACTCGAGAAATTTCTGTTGCATCTGAAAGTAGAAACTCGCGCGATTACAAAGGTATGTGTATTTTTCGCCTAGGCCATAGTAGTTATTGGTTTCGAGTATCAGACTTGCGAAAATTGTGATGGTTTCTCAACCATTACTTAATTTCAAACTCCCATATGTCGCGAACGGATTGACGAGCTCGAGAAATTCCTGTTGCATCTGAAAGTAGAAACTCGCCCGATTACAAAGGTATGTGTATTTTTCCCCTAGGCCTTTGTAATTATTGGTTTCGAGTATCAGACTAGCGAAAATTTTGATGGTTTCTCAACCATTCCTTAACTTCAAACTCCCATATCTCGCGAACGGATTGACGAACTCGAGAAATTCCTGTTGCATCTGAAGGTAGAAACTCGCGCGATTACAAAGGTATGTGTATTTTTCTCCTAGGCCATAGTAGTTATTGGTTTCGAGTATCAGACTTGCGAATATTGTGATGGTTTCTCAACCATTCCTTAATTTCAAACTCCCATATCTCGCGAACGGATTGACGAACACGAGAAATTCCGGTTGCATCTGGAAGAAGAAACTCTCCCGATTACAACGGTATGTGTATTTTTCCCCTAAGCCTTTGTAGTTATTGGTTTCGAGTATCAGACTTTCGAAAATTTTGATGGTTTCTCAACCATTCCTTAATTTCAAACTCCCATATCTCGCGAACGGATTGACGAACACGAGAAATTCCGGTTGCATCTGGAAGAAGAAACTCTCCCGATTACAACGGTATGTGTATTTTTCCCCTAAGCCTTTGTAGTTATTGGTTTCGAGTATCAGACTTGCGAAAATTTTGATGGTTTCTCAAGCATTCCTTAACTTCAAACTCCCATATTTCGCGAACGAATAGACGAACTCGATTATTTCCTGTTGCATCTGAAAGTAGAAACTCGCGCGATTACAAAGGTATGTGTATTTTTCTCCTAGGCCATAGTAGTTATTGGTTTCGAGTATCAGACTTGCGAATATTGTGATGGTTTCTCAACCATTCCTTAATTTCAAACTCCCATATCTCGCGAACGGATTGACGAACACGAGAAATTCCGGTTGCATCTGGAAGAAGAAACTCTCCCGATTACAACGGTATGTGTATTTTTCCCCTAAGCCTTTGTAGTTATTGGTTTCGAGTATCAGACTTTCGAAAATTTTGATGGTTTCTCAACCATTCCTTAATTTCAAACTCCCATATCTCGCGAACGGATTGACGAACACGAGAAATTCCGGTTGCATCTGGAAGAAGAAACTCTCCCGATTACAACGGTATGTGTATTTTTCCCCTAAGCCTTTGTAGTTATTGGTTTCGAGTATCAGACTTTCGAAAATTTTGATGGTTTCTCTACCATTCCTTAATTTCAAACTCCCATATCTCGCGAACGGATTGACGAACTCGAGAAATTCCTGTTGCATCTGAAAGTAGAAACTCGCGCGATTACAAAGGTATGTGTATTTTTCTCCTAGGCCATAGTAGTTATTGGTTTCGAGTATCAGACTTGCGAATATTGTGATGGTTTCTCAACCATTCCTTAATTTCAAACTCCCATATCTCGCGAACGGATTGACGAACACGAGAAATTCCGGTTGCATCTGGAAGAAGAAACTCTCCCGATTACAACGGTATGTGTATTTTTCCCCTAAGCCTTTGTAGTTATTGGTTTCGAGTATCAGACTTTCGAAAATTTTGATGGTTTCTCAACCATTCCTTAACTTCAAACTCCCATATCTCGCGAACGGATTGACGAACGCGAGAAATTCCGATTGCATCTGGAAGAAGAAACTCGCCCGATTACAACGGTATGTGTATTTTTCCCCTAGGCCACAGTAGTTATTGGTTTCGTGTATCCGACTTGCGAAAATTGTGATTGTTTCTCAAACATTCCTTAACTTCAAACTCCCACATCTCGCGAACGGATTGACGAACACGAGAAATTACGGTTGCATCTGGAAGAAGAAACTCTCCCGATTACAACGGTATGTGTATTTTTCCCCGAATCCTTTGTAGTTATTGGTTTCGGGTATCAGACTTGGGAAAATTTTGATGGTTTCTCAGCCATTCCTTAACTTCAAACTCCCATATCTCGCGAACGGATTGACGAACTCGAGAAATTCCTGTTGTATCTGAAAGTAGAAACTCGCGCGATTACAAAGGTATGTGTATTTTTCTCCTAGGCCATAGTAGTTATTGGTTTCGAGTATCAGACTTGCGAAAATTGTGATGGTTTCTCAACCATTCCTTAATTTCAAACTCCCATATCTCGCGAACGGATTGACAAACACGAGAAATTCCGGTTGCATCTGGAAGAAGAAACTCTCCCGATTACAACGGTATGTGTATTTTTCCCCTAAGCCTCTGTAGTTATTGGTTTCGAGTATCAGACTTTCGAAAATTTTGATGGTTTCTCAACCATTCCTTAACTTCAAACTCCCATATCTCGCGAACGGATTGACGAACTCGAGAAATTTCTGTTGCATCTGAAAGTAGAAACTCGCGCGATTACAAAGGTATGTGTATTTTTCGCCTAGGCCATAGTAGTTATTGGTTTCGAGTATCAGACTTGCGAAAATTGTGATGGTTTCTCAACCATTACTTAATTTCAAACTCCCATATGTCGCGAACGGATTGACGAGCTCGAGAAATTCCTGTTGCATCTGAAAGTAGAAACTCGCCCGATTACAAAGGTATGTGTATTTTTCCCCTAGGCCTTTGTAATTATTGGTTTCGAGTATCAGACTAGCGAAAATTTTGATGGTTTCTCAACCATTCCTTAACTTCAAACTCCCATATCTCGCGAACGGATTGACGAACACGAGAAATTCCGATTGCATCTGGAAGAAGAAACTCGCCCGATTACAACGGTATGTGTATTTTTCCCCTAGGCCACAGTAGTTATTGGTTTCGAGTATCAGACTTGGGAAAATTTTGATGGTTTCTCAACCATTCCTTAACTTCAAACTCCCATATCTCGCGAACGGATTGACGAACTCGAGAAATTTCTGTTGCATCTGAAAGTAGAAACTCGCGCGATTACAAAGGTATGTGTATTTTTCTTCTAGGCCATAGTAGTTATTGGTTTCGAGTATCAGACTTGCGAAAATTGTGATGGTTTCTCATCCATTCCTTAATTTCAAACTCCCATATCTCGCGAACGGATTGACGAACACGAGAAATTCCGGTTGCATCTGGAAGAAGAAACTCTCCCGATTACAACGGTATGTGTATTTTTCCCCTAAGCCTTTGTAGTTATTGGTTTCGAGTATCGGATTCGTGAAAATTTTGATGGTTTCTCAACCATTCCTTAACTTCAAACTCCCATATCTCGCGAACGGATTGACGAACACGAGAAATTCCGATTGCATCTGCAAGAAGAAACTCGCCCGATTACAACGGTATGTGTATTTTTCCCCTAGGCCTTTGTAGTTATTGGTTTCGAGTATCAGACTTGGGAAAATTTTGATGGTTTCTCAACCATTCCTTAACTTCAAACTCCCATATCTCGCGAACGGATTGACGAACTCGAGAAATTCCTGTTGCATCTGAAAGTAGAAACTCGCGCGATTACAAAGGTATGTGTATTTTTCTCCTAGGCCATGGTAGTTATTGGTTTCGAGTATCAGACTTGCGAAAATTGTGATGGTTTCTCAACCATTCCTTAATTTCAAACTCCCATATCTCGCGAACGGATTGACGAACACGAGAAATTCCGGTTGCATCTGGAAGAAGAAACTCTCCCGATTACAACGGTATGTGTATTTTTCCCCTAAGCATTTGTAGTTATTGGTTTCGAGTATCAGACTTTCGAAAATTTTGATGGTTTCTCAACCATTCCTTAACTTCAAACTCCCATATCTCGCGAACGGATTGACGAACACGAGAAATTCCGATTGCATCTGGAAGAAGAAACTCGCCCGATTACAACGGTATGTGTATTTTTCCCCTAGGCCACAGTAGTTATTGGTTTCGAGTATCCGACTTGCGAAAATTGTGATTGTTTCTCAAACATTCCTTAACTTCAAACTCCCACATCTCGCGAACGGATTGACGAACACGAGAAATTCCGGTTGCATCTGGAAGAAGAAACTCTCCCGATTACAACGGTATGTGTATTTTTCCCCTAAGCCTTTGTGGTTATTGGTTTCGAGTATCGGATTTGGGAAAATTTTGATGGTTTCTCAACCATTCCTTAACTTCAAACTCCCATATCTCGCGAACGGATTGACGAACACGAGAAATTCCGATTGCATCTGGAAGAAGAAACTCGCCCGATTACAACGGTATGTGTATTTTTCCCCTAGGCCTTTGTAGTTATTGGTTTCGAGTATCCGACTTGCGAAAATTGTGATTGTTTCTCAAACATTCCTTAACTTCAAACTCCCACATCTCGCGAACGGATTGACGAACACGAGAAATTCCGGTTGCATCTGGAAGAAGAAACTCTCCCGATTACAACGGTATGTGTATTTTTCCCCGAAGCCTTTGTAGTTATTGGTTTCGAGTATCAGACTTGGAAAAATTTTGATGGTTTCTCAACCATTCCTTAACTTCAAACTCCCATATCTCGCGAATGGTTTGACGAACTCGAGAAATTCCTGTTGCATCTGAAAGTAGAAACTAGCGCGATTACAAAGGTATGTGTATTTTTCTCCTAGGCCATAGTAGTTCTTGGTTTCGAGTATCAGACTTGCGAAAATTGTGATTGTTTCTCAAACATTCCTTAACTTCAAACTCCCACATCTCGCGAACGGATTGACGAACACGAGAAATTCCGGTTGCATCTGGAAGAAGAAACTCTCCCGATTACAACGGTATGTGTATTTTTCCCCTAAGCCTTTGTAGTTATTGGTTTCGAGTATCGGATTTGGGAAAATTTTGATGGTTTCTCAACCATTCCTTAACTTCAAACTCCCATATCTCGCGAACGGATTGACGAACACGAGAAATTCCGATTGCATCTGGAAGAAGAAACTCGCCCGATTACAACGGTATGTGTATTTTTCCCCTAGGCCTTTGTAGTTATTGGTTTCGAGTATCCGACTTGCGAAAATTGTGATTGTTTCTCAAACATTCCTTAACTTCAAACTCCCACATCTCGCGAACGGATTGACGAACACGAGAAATTCCGGTTGCATCTGGAAGAAGAAACTCTCCCGATTACAACGGTATGTGTATTTTTCCCCGAAGCCTTTGTAGTTATTGGTTTCGAGTATCAGACTTGGAAAAATTTTGATGGTTTCTCAACCATTCCTTAACTTCAAACTCCCATATCTCGCGAACGGTTTGACGAACTCGAGAAATTCCTGTTGCATCTGAAAGTAGAAACTAGCGCGATTACAAAGGTATGTGTATTTTTCTCCTAGGCCATAGTAGTTATTGGTTTCGAGTATCAGACTTGCGAAAATTGTGATGGTTTCTCAACCATTCCTTATTTTCAAACTCCCATATTTCGCGAACGGATTGACGAACACGAGAAATTCCGGTTGCATCTGGAAGAAGAAACTCTCCCGATTACAACGGTATGTGTATTTTTCCCCTAAGCCTTTGTAGTTATTGGTTTCGAGTATCAGACTTTCGAAAATTTTGATGGTTTCTCAACCATTCCTTAACTTCAAACTCCCATATCTCGCGAACGGATTGACGAACACGAGAAATTCCGATTGCATCTGGAAGAAGAAACTCGCCCGATTACAACGGTATGTGTATTTTTCCCCTAGGCCTTTGTAGTTATTGGTTTCGAGTATCAGACTTGCGAAAATTTTGATGGTTTCTCAAGCATTCCTTAACTTCAAACTCCCATATCTCGCGAACGAATAGACGAACTCGATTATTTCCTGTTGCATCTGAAAGTAGAAAGTCGACCGATTACATTGGTGTGTGTACTTTTCCCCCAGGTCATCCCAGTTATTCGTTTCTAGCATCAGAATTGCGAAAATTTTGATGGTTTCTCAACCATTCCTTAACTTCAAACTCCCATATCACGCGAACGGATTGAAGAACTCGATTATTTCCTGTTGCATCTGAAATTAGAAACTGGACCGATTAGAATGGTGTGTGTACTTTTCCCCTAGGTCATTCCAGTTATTCGTTTCTAGCATCAGAATTGCGAAAATTTTGATGGTTTCTCAACCATTCCTTAATTTCAAAATCCCATACCTCGCGAACGGATTGACATACTCGAGAAATTCCTGTTGCATCTGAAAGTAGAAACTCGCCCAGTTACAAAGGTATGTGTATTTTTCCCCTAGGCCTTTGTAGTTATCGGTTTCGAGTATCAGACTTGCGAAAATTTTGATGGTTTCTCAACCATTCCTTAACTTCAAACTCCCATATCTCGCGAACGGATTGACGAACACGAGAAATTCCGATTGCATCTGGAAGAAGAAACTCGCCCGATTACAACGGTATGTGTATTTTTCCCCTAGGCCTTTGTAGTTATTGGTTTCGAGTATCAGACTTGCGAAAATTTTGATGGTTTCTCAAGCATTCCTTAACTTCAAACTCCCATATCTCGCGAACGAATAGACGAACTCGATTATTTCCTGTTGCATCTGAAAGTAGAAAGTCGACCGATTACAATGGTGTGTGTACTTTTCCCCCAGGTCATCCCAGTTATTCGTTTCTAGTATCAGAATTGCGAAAATTTTGATGGTTTCTCAACCATTCCTTAACTTCAAACTCCCATATCAAGCGAACGGCTTGAAGAACTCGATTATTTCCTGTTGCATCTGAAATTAGAAACTGGACCGATTAGAATGGTGTGTGTACTTTTCCCCTAGGTCATTCCAGTTATTCGTTTCTAGCATCAGAATTGCGAAAATTTTGATGGTTTCTCAACCATTCCTTAATTTCAAAATCCCATATCTCGCGAACGGATTGACATACTCGAGAAATTCCTGTTGCATCTGAAATTAGAAACTCGACCGATTAGAATGGTGTGTGTACTTTTCCCCTAGGTCATTCCAGTTATTCGTTTCTAGCATCAGAATTGCGAAAATTTTGATGGTTTCTCAACCATTCCTTAATTTCAAACTCCCGTATCTCGCGAACGGATTGACATACTCGAGAAATTCCTGTTGCATCTGAAAGTAGAAACTCGCCCAGTTACAAAGGTATGTGTATTTTTCCCCTAGGCCACAGTAGTTATTGGTTTCGAGTATCCGACTTGCGAAAATTGTGATTGTTTCTCAAACATTCCTTAACTTCAAACTCCCATATCTTGCGAACGGATTGACATACTCGAGAAATTCCTGTTGCATCTGAAAGCAGAAACTCGCCCAGTCACAAAGGCATGTGTATTTTTTCCCTAGGCCTTTGTAGTTATCGGTTTCGAGTATCAGACTTGCGAAAATTTTGATGGTTTCTCAACCATTCCTTAACTTCAAACTCCCATATCTCGCGAACGGATTGACGAACTCGAGAAATTCCTGTTGCATCTGAAAGTAGAAACTCGCCCGATTACAAAGGTATGTGTATTTTTCCCCTAGGCCACAGTAGTTATTGGTTTCGAGTATCAGACTTGCGAAAATTGTGATGGTTTCTCAACCCTTCCTTAATTTCAAACTCCCATATCTCGCGAACGGATTGTCGAACACGAGAAATTCCGGATGCATCTGAAAGTAGAAAGTCGACCGATAACAATGGTGTGTGTACTTTTCCCCTAGGTCATTCCAGTTATTCGTTTCTAGCATCAGAATTTCAAAAATTTTGATGGTTTCGCAGCCATTCCATAACATCAAACTCCCATATCTCGCGAACGGATTGACGAACTCGATTATTTCCTGTTGCATCTGAAAGTAGAAACTCGGCCGATTACAACGGCATGTGTATTTTTCCCCTAGGCCACAGTAGTTATTGGTTTCGAGTATCAGACTTGCGAAAATTGTGATGGTTTCTCAACCATTCCTTAATTTCAAACTCCCATATCTCGCGAACGGATTGACGAACACGAGAAATTCCGGATGCATCTGAAAGTAGAAACTCGCCCGATTACAACGGTATGTGTATTTTTCCCCTAGGCCACAGTAGTTATTGGTTTCGAGTATCCGACTTGCGAAAATTGTGATTGTTTCCCAAACATTCCTTAACTTCAAACTCCCACATCTCGCGAACGGATTGACGAACACGAGAAATTCCGGTTGCATTTGGAAGAAGAAACTCTCCCGATTACAACGGTATGTGTATTTTTCCCCGAAGCCTTTGTAGTTATTGGTTTCGAGTATCAGACTTGGGAAAATTTTGATGGTTTCTCAACCATTCCTTAACTTCAAACTCCCATATCTCGCGAACGGTTTGACGAACTCGAGAAATTCCTGTTGCATCTGAAAGTAGAAACTAGCGCGATTACAAAGGTATGTGTATTTTGCTCCTAGGCCATAGTATTTATTGGTTTCGAGTATCAGACTTGCGAAAATTGTGATGGTTTCTCAACCATTCCTTATTTTCAAACTCCCATATCTCGCGAACGGATTGACGAACACGAGAAATTCCGGTTGCATCTGGAAGAAGAAACTCTCCCGATTACAACGGTATGTGTATTTTTCCCCTAAGCCTTTGTAGTTATTGGTTTCGAGTATCAGACTTTCGAAAATTTTGATGGTTTCTCAACCATTCCTTAACTTCAAACTCCCATATCTCGCGAACGGATTGACGAACACGAGAAATTCCGATTGCATCCGCAAGAAGAAACTCGCCCGATTACAACGGTATGTGTATTTTTCCCCTAGGCCTTTGTAGTTATTGGTTTCGAGTATCAGACTTGGGAAAATTTTGATGGTTTCTCAACCATTCCTTAACTTCAAACTCCCATATCTCGCGAACGGATTGACGAACTCGAGAAATTCCTGTTGCATCTGAAAGTAGAAACTCGCGCGATTACAAAGGTATGTGTATTTTTCTCCTAGGCCATAGTAGTTATTGGTTTCGAGTATCAGACTTGCGAAAATTGTGATGGTTTCTCAACCATTCCTTAATTTCAAACTCCCATATCTCGCGAACGGATTGACGAACACGAGAAATTCCGGTTGCATCTGGAAGAAGAAACTCTCCCGATTACAACGGTATGTGTATTTTTCCCCTAAGCCTTTGTAGTTATTGGTTTCGAGTATCCGACTTGCGAAAATTGTGATTGTTTCTCAAACATTCCTTAACTTCAAACTCCCACATCTCGCGAACGGATTGACGAACACGAGAAATTCCGGTTGCATCTGGAAGAAGAAACTCTCCCGATTACAACGGTATGTGTATTTTTCCCCTAAGCCTTTGTAGTTATTGGTTTCGAGTATCGGATTTGGGAAAATTTTGATGGTTTCTCAACCATTCCTTAACTTCAAACTCCCATATCTCGCGAACGGATTGACGAACACGAGAAATTCCGATTGCATCTGGAAGAAGAAACTCGCCCGATTACAACGGTATGTGTATTTTTCCCCTAGGCCTTTGTAGTTATTGGTTTCGAGTATCCGACTTGCGAAAATTGTGATTGTTTCTCAAACATTCCTTAACTTCAAACTCCCACATCTCGCGAACGGATTGACGAACACGAGAAATTCCGGTTGCATCTGGAAGAAGAAACTCTCCCGATTACAACGGTATGTGTATTTTTCCCCGAAGCCTTTGTAGTTATTGGTTTCGAGTATCAGACTTGGAAAAATTTTGATGGTTTCTCAACCATTCCTTAACTTCAAACTCACATATCTCGCGAACGGTTTGACGAACTCGAGAAATTCCTGTTGCATCTGAAAGTAGAAACTAGCGCGATTACAAAGGTATGTGTATTTTTCTCCTAGGCCATAGTAGTTATTGGTTTCGAGTATCAGACTTGCGAAAATTGTGATGGTTTCTCAACCATTCCTTATTTTCAAACTCCCATATCTCGCGAACGGATTGACGAACACGAGAAATTCCGGTTGCATCTGGAAGAAGAAACTCTCCCGATTACAACGGTATGTGTATTTTTCCCCTAAGCCTTTGTAGTTATTGGTTTCGAGTATCAGACTTTCGAAAATTTTGATGGTTTCTCAAGCATTCCTTAACTTCAAACTCCCATATCTCGCGAACGAATAGACGAACTCGATTATTTCCTGTTGCATCTGAAAGTAGAAAGTCGACCGATTACATTGGTGTGTGCACTTTTCCCCCAGGTCATCCCAGTTATTCGTTTCTAGCATCAGAATTGCGAAAATTTTGATGGTTTCTCAACCATTCCTTAACTTCAAACTCCCATATCACGCGAACGGCTTGAAGAACTCGATTACTTCCTGTTGCATCTGAAATTAGAAACTGGACCGATTAGAATGGTGTGTGTACTTTTCCCCTAGGTCATTCCAGTTATTCGTTTCTAGCATCAGAATTGCGAAAATTTTGATGGTTTCTCAACCATTCCTTAATTTCAAAATCCCATATCTCGCGAACGGATTGACATACTCGAGAAATTCCTGTTGCATCTGAAAGTAGAAACTCGCCCAGTTACAAAGGTATGTGTATTTTTCCCCTAGGCCTTTGTAGTTATCGGTTTCGAGTATCAGACTAGCGAAAATTGTGATGGTTTCTCAACCATTCCTTAATTTCAAACTCCCATATCTCGCGAACGGATTGACGAACACGACAAATTCCGGTTGCATCTGGAAGAAGAAACTCTCCCGATTACAACGGTATGTGTATTTTTCCCCGAAGCCTTTGTAGTTATTGGTTTCGAGTATCAGACTTGGGAAAATTTTGATGGTTTCTCAACCATTCCTTAACTTCAAACTCCCATATCTCGCGAACGGATTGACGAACACGAGAAATTCCGATTGCATCTGGAAGAAGAAACTCGCCCGATTACAACGGTATGTGTATTTTTCCCCTAGGCCACAGTAGTTATTGGTTTCGAGTATCAGACTTGGGAAAATTTTGATGGTTTCTCAACCACTCCTTAACTTCAAACTCCCATATCTCGCGAACGGATTGACGAACACGAGAAATTCCGGTTGCATCTGGAAGAAGAAACTCTCCCGATTACAACGGTATGTGTATTTTTCCCCTAAGGCTTTGTAGTTATTGGTTTCGAGTATCGGATTTGGGAAAATTTTGATGGTTTCTCAACCATTCCTTAACTTCAAACTCCCATATCTCGCGAACGGATTGACGAACACGAGAAATTCCGATTGCATCTGGAAGAAGAAACTCGCCCGATTGCAACGGTATGTGTATTTTTCCCCTAGGCCTTTGTAGTTATTGGTTTCGAGTATCAGACTTGGGAAAATTTTGATGGTTTCTCAACCATTCCTTAACTTCAAACTCCCATATCTCGTGAACGGATTGACGAACTCGAGAAATTCCTGTTGCATCTGAAAGTAGAAACTCGCGCGATTACAAAGGTATGTGTATTTTTCTCCTAGGCCATAGTAGTTATTGGTTTCGAGTATCAGACATGCGAAAATTGTGATGGTTTCTCAACCATTCCTTAATTTCAAACTCCCATATCTCGCGAGCGGATTGACGAACACGAGAAATTCCGGTTGCATCTGGAAGAAGAAACTCTCCCGATTACAACGGTATGTGTATTTTTCCCCTAAGCCTTTGTAGTTATTGGTTTCGAGTATCAGACTTTCGAAAATTTTGATGGTTTCTCAACCATTCCTTAACTTCAAACTCCCATATCTCGCGAACGGATTGACGAACACGAGAAATTCCGATTGCATCTGGAAGAAGAAACTCGCCCGATTACAACGGTATGTGTATTTTTCCCCTAGGCCACAGTAGTTATTGGTTTCGAGTATCCGACTTGCGAAAATTGTGATTGTTTCTCAAACATTCTTTAACTTCAAACTCCCACATCTCGCGAACGGATTGACGAACACGAGAAATTCCGGTTGCATCTGGAAGAAGAAACTCTCCCGATTACAACGGTATGTGTATTTTTCCCCTAAGCCTTTGTAGTTATTGGTTTCGAGTATCGGATTTGGGAAAATTTTGATGGTTTCTCAACCATTCCTTAACTTCAAACTCCCATATCTCGCGAACGGATTGACGAACACGAGAAATTCCGATTGCATCTGGAAGAAGAAACTCGCCCGATTACAACGGTATGTGTATTTTTCCCCTAAGCCTTTGTAGTTATTGGTTTCGAGTATCAGACTTTCGAAAATTTTGATGGTTTCTCAACCATTCCTTAACTTCAAACTCCCATATCTCGCGAACGGATTGACGAACACGAGAAATTCCGATTGCATCTGGAAGAAGAAACTCGCCCGATTACAACGGTATGTGTATTTTTCCCCTAGGCCACAGTAGTTATTGGTTTCGAGTATCCGACTTGCGAAAATTGTGATTGTTTCTCAAACATTCTTTAACTTCAAACTCCCACATCTCGCGAACGGATTGACGAACACGAGAAATTCCGGTTGCATCTGGAAGAAGAAACTCTCCCGATTACAACGGTATGTGTATTTTTCCCCTAAGCCTTTGTAGTTATTGGTTTCGAGTATCGGATTTGGGAAAATTTTGATGGTTTCTCAACCATTCCTTAACTTCAAACTCCCATATCACGCGAACGAATAGACGAACTCGATTATTTCCTGTTGCATCTGAAAGTAGAAAGTCGACCGATTACAATGGTGTGTGTACTTTTCCCCCAGGTCATCCCAGTTATTCGTTTCTAGCATCAGAATTGCGAAAATTTTGATGGTTTCTCAACCATTCCTTAACTTCAAACTCCCATATCTCGCGAACGGATTGACATACTCGAGAAATTCCTGTTGCATCTGAAAGTAGAAACTCGCCCAGTTACAAAGGTATGTGTATTTTTCCCCTAGGCCTTTGTAGTTATCGGTTTCGAGTATCAGACTTGCGAAAATTTTGATGGTTTCTCAACCATTCCTTAACTTCAAACTCCCATATCTCGCGAACGGATTGACGAACACGAGAAATTCCGATTGCATCTGGAAGAAGAAACTCGCCCGATTACAACGGTATGTTTATTTTTCCCCTAGGCCTTTGTAGTTATTGGTTTCGAGTATCAGACTTGCGAAAATTTTGATGGTTTCTCAAGCATTCCTTAACTTCAAACTCCCATATCTCGCGAACGAATAGACGAACTCGATTATTTCCTGTTGCATCTGAAAGTAGAAAGTCGACCGATTACAATGGTGTGTGTACTTTTCCCCCAGGTCATCCCAGTTATTCGTTTCTAGCATCAGAATTGCGAAAATTTTGATGGTTTCTCAACCATTCCTTAACTTCAAACTCCCATATCACGCGAACGGCTTGAAGAACTCGATTATTTCCTGTTGCATCTGAAATTAGAAACTGGACCGATTAGAATGGTGTGTGTACTTTTCCCCTAGGTCATTCCAGTTATTC
>NW_027480270.1:0-27237 GCF_051014685.1 Ptiloglossa arizonensis
AATCCGTTCGCGAGATATGGGACTTTGAAGCTAAGAAATGGTTGAGAAGACAACAAATTTTTCGCAATTCTGCTGCTCCAAACGCTTAAACAGAATGGGGTAGGGAAAAAATACACATACCGTTGTAATCGAGAGAGTTTCTCCTTTCACAAGCAACAGGAATTTTTGGGTTTGGTCAATCCGTTCGCGAGATATGGGACTTTCAAGCTAAGAAATGGTTGACAAGACAACAAATTTTTCGCAATTCTGCTTCTCCAATCGCTTAAACAGAATGGCCTAGGGGAAAAATACACGTACCGTTGTAATCGGGCGAGGCTCTACTTTCAGACGCAATAGGAATTTTTCGGTTAAGTCAATCCGTTCGCGAGATATGGGAGTTTGAAGCTAAGAAATGGTTGAGAAGGCAAAAAATTTTTCGCAATTCTGCTGCTCCAAACTCTTAACCAGAATGGGGTAGGGAAAAAATACGCATACCGTTGTAATCGGGCGAGTTTCTACTTTCAGTTACAATAGGAATTTTTGGGTCTGGTCAAACCGTTCGCGAGATATGGGACTTTCAAGCTAAGAAATGGTTGACAAGACAACAAATTTTTCGCACTTCTGTTGCTCCAATCGCTTAAACAGAATGGCCTAGGGGAAAAATACACGTACCGTTGTAATCGGGCGAGGCTCTACTTTCAGACGCAATAGGAATTTTTCGGTTAAGTCAATCCGTTCGCGAGATATGGGAGTTTGAAGCTAAGAAATGGTTGAGAAGGCAAAAAATTTTTCGCAATTCTGCTGCTCCAAACTCTTAACCAGAATGGCGTAGGGTAAAAATACGCATACCGTTGTAATCGGGCGAGTTTCTACTTTCAGACGCAGCAGGAATTTTTGGGTTTGGTCAATCAGTTCGCGAGATATGGGACTTTGAAGCCAAGAAATGGTTGAGAAGGCAAAAAATTTTTCGCAATTCTGCTGCTCCAAACGCTTAACCAGAATGGTCTAGGGAAAAAATACACATACCGTTCTAATCGGGCGAGTTTCTACATTCAGATGCAATAGGAATTTTGGGTTTGGTCAATCCGTTCGCGAGATATGGGACCTTGAAGCTAAGAAATGGTTGACAAGACAACAAATTTTTCGCAATTCTGCTGCTCCAAACGCTTAACCAGAATGGGCTACGGAAAAAATACACATACCGTTGTAATCGGGAGAGTTTCTACTTTCACAAGCTACAGGAATTTTTGGGTTTGGTCAATCCGTTCGCGAGATATAGGACTTTGAAGCTAAAAAATGGTTGAGAAGACAACAAATTTTTCGCAATTCTGCTGTCCCAAACGCTTAACCAGAATGGGGTAGGGAAAAATACACATACCGTTGTAACCGGGCGAGTTTCTACTTTCAGATGCAATAGGAATTTTTGGGTTAGGTCAATCCGTTCGCGAGATATGGGAGTTTGAAGCCAAGAAATGGTTGAGAAGGCATAAAATTTTTCGCAATTCTGCTGATCCAAACGCATAACCAGAATGGCCTAGGGGAAAAATACACGTACCGTTGTAATCGGGCGAGGCTCTACTTTCAGACGCAATAGGAATTTTTCGGTTAAGTCAATCCGTTCGCGAGATATGGGAGTTTGAAGCTAAGAAATGGTTGAGAAGGCAAAAAATTTTTCGCAATTCTGTTGCTCCAAACGCTTAACCAGAATGGCGTAGGGTAAAAATACGCATACCGTTGTAATCGGGCGAGTTTCTACTTTCAGATGCAATAGGAATTTTTGGGTTAGGTCAATCCGTTCGCGAGATATGGGAGTTTGAAGCCAAGAAATGGTTGAGAAGGCAAAAAATTTTTCGCAATTCTGCTGCTCCAAACGCTTAACCAGAATGGTCTAGGGAAAAAATACACATACCGCTGTAGTCGGGCGAGTGTCTACTTTCAGATGCAATAGGAATTTTTGGGTTAGGTCAATCCGTTCGCGAGATATGGGAGTTTGAAACCAAGAAATGGTTGAGGAGGCAAAAAATTTTTCGCAATTCTGCTGCTCCAAACTCTTAACCAGAATGGTCTAGGGAAAAAATACACATACCGTTGTAATCGGGCGAGTTTCTACTTTCAGTTACAATAGGAATTTTTGGGTCTGGTCAATCCGTTCGCGAGATATGGGACTTTGAAGCTAAGAAATGTTTGACAAGACAACAAATTTTTCGCACTTCTGCTGCTCCAATCGCTTAACCAGAATGGCCTAGGGGAAAAATACACATACCGTTGTAACCGGGCGAGTTTCTACTTTCAGATGCAATAGGAATTTTTGGGTTAGGTCAATCCGTTCGCGAGATATAGGAGTTTGAAGCCAAGAAATGGTTGAGAAGGCAAAAAATTTTTCGCAATTCTGCTGCTCCAAACGCTTAACCAGAATGGCGTAGGGTAAAAATACGCATACCGTTGTAATCGGGCGAGTTTCTACTTTCAGACGCAGCAGGAATTTTTGGGTTTGGTCAATCAGTTCGCGAGATATGGGACTTTGAAGCCAAGAAATGGTTGAGAAGGCAAAAAATTTTTCGCAATTCTGCTGCTCCAAACGCTTAACCAGAATGGTCTAGGGAAAAAATACACATACCGTTGTAATCGGGCGATTTTCTACTTTCAGATGCAATAGGAATTTTGGGTTTGGTCAATCCGTTCGCGAGATATGGGACTTTGAAGCTAAGAAATGGTTGTGAAGACAACAAATTTTTCGCACTTCTGCTGCTCCAATCGCTTAACCAGAATGCCCTAGGGGAAAAATACGCATACCGTTGTAATAGGGCGTGTTTCTACTTTCAGACGCAGCAGGAATTTTGGGTTTGGTCAATCCGTTCGCGAGATATGGGAGTTTGAAGCCAAGAAATGGTTGAGAAGGCAAAAAATTTTTCGCAATTCTGCTGCTCCAAACGCTTAACCAGAATGGCGTAGGGTAAAAATACGCATACCGTTGTAATCGGGCGAGTTTCTACTTTCAGACGCAGCAGGAATTTTTGGGTTTGGTCAATCCGTTCGCGAGATATGGGACTTTGAAGCCAAGAAATGGTTGAGAAGGCAAAAAATTTTTCGCAATTCTGCTGCTCCAAACGCTTAACCAGAATGGTCTAGGGAAAAAATACACATACCGCTGTAGTCCGGCGAGTGTCTACTTTCAGATGCAACAGGAATTTTTGGGTTAGGTCAATCCGTTCGCGAGATATGCGAGTTTGAAACCAAGAAATGGTTGAGGAGGCAAAAAATTTTTCGCAATTCTGCTGCTCCAAACGCTTAACCAGAATGGTCTAGGGAAAAAATACACATACCGTTGTAATCGGGCGAGATTCTACTTTCAGTTACAATAGGAATTTTTGGGTCTGGTCAATCCGTTCGCGAGATATGGGACTTTGAAGCTAAGAAATGGTTGACAAGACAACAATTTTTTCGCACTTCTGCTGCTCCAATCGCTTAACCAGAATGGCCTAGGGGAAACATACACATACCGTTGTAACCGGGCGAGTTTCTACTTTCAGATGCAATAGGAATTTTTGGGTTAGGTCCATCCGTTCGCGAGATATGGGAGTTTGAAACCAAGAAATGGTTGAGGAGGCAAAAAATTTTTCGCAATTCTGCTGCTCCAAACTCTTAACCAGAATGGTCTAGGGAAAAAATACACATACCGTTGTAATCGGGCGAGTTTCTACTTTCAGTTACAATAGGAATTTTTGGGTCTGGTCAATCCGTTCGCGAGATATGGGACTTTGAAGCTAAGAAATGTTTGACAAGACAACAAATTTTTCGCACTTCTGCTGCTCCAATCGCTTAACCAGAATGGCCTAGGGGAAAAATACACATACCGTTGTAACCGGGCGAGTTTCTACTTTCAGATGCAATAGGAATTTTTGGGTTAGGTCAATCCGTTCGCGAGATATAGGAGTTTGAAGCCAAGAAATGGTTGAGAAGGCAAAAAATTTTTCGCAATTCTGCTGCTCCAAACGCTTAACCAGAATGGCGTAGGGTAAAAATACGCATACCGTTGTAATCGGGCGAGTTTCTACTTTCAGACGCAGCAGGAATTTTTGGGTTTGGTCAATCAGTTCGCGAGATATGGGACTTTGAAGCCAAGAAATGGTTGAGAAGGCAAAAAATTTTTCGCAATTCTGCTGCTCCAAACGCTTAACCAGAATGGTCTAGGGAAAAAATACACATACCGTTGTAATCGGGCGATTTTCTACTTTCAGATGCAATAGGAATTTTGGGTTTGGTCAATCCGTTCGCGAGATATGGGACTTTGAAGCTAAGAAATGGTTGTGAAGACAACAAATTTTTCGCACTTCTGCTGCTCCAATCGCTTAACCAGAATGCCCTAGGGGAAAAATACGCATACCGTTGTAATAGGGCGTGTTTCTACTTTCAGACGCAGCAGGAATTTTGGGTTTGGTCAATCCGTTCGCGAGATATGGGAGTTTGAAGCCAAGAAATGGTTGAGAAGGCAAAAAATTTTTCGCAATTCTGCTGCTCCAAACGCTTAACCAGAATGGCGTAGGGTAAAAATACGCATACCGTTGTAATCGGGCGAGTTTCTACTTTCAGACGCAGCAGGAATTTTTGGGTTTGGTCAATCCGTTCGCGAGATATGGGACTTTGAAGCCAAGAAATGGTTGAGAAGGCAAAAAATTTTTCGCAATTCTGCTGCTCCAAACGCTTAACCAGAATGGTCTAGGGAAAAAATACACATACCGCTGTAGTCCGGCGAGTGTCTACTTTCAGATGCAACAGGAATTTTTGGGTTAGGTCAATCCGTTCGCGAGATATGCGAGTTTGAAACCAAGAAATGGTTGAGGAGGCAAAAAATTTTTCGCAATTCTGCTGCTCCAAACGCTTAACCAGAATGGTCTAGGGAAAAAATACACATACCGTTGTAATCGGGCGAGATTCTACTTTCAGTTACAATAGGAATTTTTGGGTCTGGTCAATCCGTTCGCGAGATATGGGACTTTGAAGCTAAGAAATGGTTGACAAGACAACAATTTTTTCGCACTTCTGCTGCTCCAATCGCTTAACAAGAATGGCCTAGGGGAAACATACACATACCGTTGTAACCGGGCGAGTTTCTACTTTCAGATGCAATAGGAATTTTTGGGTTAGGTCCATCCGTTCGCGAGATATGGGAGTTTGAAGCCAAGAAATGGTTGAGAAGGCAAAAAATTTTTGGCAATTCTGCTGCTCCAAACGCTTAAACAGAATGGCCTAGGGAAAAAATACACATACCGTCGTAATCGGGCGAGTTTCTACTTTCAGATGCAATAGGAATTTTTGGGTTAGGTCCATCCGTTCGCGAGATATGGGAGTTTGAAGCCAAGAAATGGTTGAGAAGACAACAAATTTTTCGCAATTCTGCTGCTCGAAACGCTTAACCAGAATGGCCTAGGGAAAAAATACGCACACCCTTGTAATCGGGCGAGTTTCTACTTTCAGACGCAGAAGGAATTTTTGGGTTTGGTCAACCCGTTCGCGAGATATGGGACTTTGAATCTAAGAAATGGTTGAGAAGACAACAAATTTTTCGCCATTCTGCTGCTCCAAACGCTTAACCAGAATGGTCTAGGGAAAAAATACACATACCGTTGTAATTGGGCGAGTTTCTACTTACAGACGCAACAGGAATTTTTGGGTTAGGACAATCCGTTCGCGAGATATGGGAGTTTGAAGCCAAGAAATGGTTGAGAAGGCAAAAAATTTTTCGCAATTCTGCTGATCCAAACGCTTAACCAGAATGGCCTAGGGAAAAAATACACATACCGTCGTAATCGCGCTAGTTTCTACTTTCAGATGCAATAGGAATTTTTGGGTTAGGTCAATCCGTTCGCGAGATATGGGAGTTTGAAGCTAAGAAATGGTTGACAAGACAACAATTTTTTCGCACTTCTGCTGCTCCAATCGCTTAACCAGAATGGCCTAGGGGAAACATACACATACCGTTGTAACCGGGCGAGTTTCTACTTTCAGATGCAATAGGAATTTTTGGGTTAGGTCCATCCGTTCGCGAGATATGGGAGTTTGAAGCCAAGAAATGGTTGAGAAGGCAAAAAATTTTTGGCAATTCTGCTGCTCCAAACGCTTAAACAGAATGGCCTAGGGAAAAAATACACATACCGTCGTAATCGGGCGAGTTTCTACTTTCAGATGCAATAGGAATTTTTGGGTTAGGTCAATCCGTTCGCGAGATATGGGAGTTTGAAGCTAAGAAATGGTTGAGAAGACAACAAATTTTTCGCAATTCTGCTGCTCGAAACGCTTAACCAGAATGGCCTAGGGAAAAAATACGCACACCCTTGTAATCGGGCGAGTTTCTACTTTCAGACGCAGAAGGAATTTTTGGGTTTGGTCAACCCGTTCGCGAGATATGGGACTTTGAATCTAAGAAATGGTTGAGAAGACAACAAATTTTTCGCCATTCTGCTGCTCCAAACGCTTAACCAGAATGGTCTAGGGAAAAAATACACATACCGTTGTAATTGGGCGAGTTTCTACTTACAGACGCAACAGGAATTTTTGGGTTAGGACAATCCGTTCGCGAGATATGGGACTTTGAAGCTAAGAAATGGATGACAAGACAACAAATTTTTCGCACTTCTGCTGATCCAAACGCTTAACCAGAATGGCCTAGGGAAAAAATACACATACCGCTGTAGTCGGGCGAGTGTCTACTTTCAGATGCAATAGGAATTTTTGGGTTAGGTCAATCCGTTCGCGAGATATGGGAGTTTGAAGCCAAGAAATGGTTGAGGAGGCAAAAAATTTTTCGCAATTCTGCTGCTCCAAACGCTTAAACAGAATGGCCTAGGGAAAAAATACACATACCGTCGTAATCGGGCGAGTTTCTACTTTCAGATGCAATAGGAATTTTTGGGTTAGGTCAATCCGTTCGCGAGATATGGGAGTTTGAAGCCAAGAAATGGTTGAGGAGGCAAAAAATTTTTCGCAATTCTGCTGCTCCAAACGCTTAAACAGAATGGCCTAGGGAAAAAATACACATACCGTCGTAATCGGGCGAGTTTCTACTTTCAGATGCAATAGGAATTTTTGGGTTAGGTCAATCCGTTCGCGAGATATGGGAGTTTGAAGCCAAGAAATGGTTGAGGAGGCAAAAAATTTTTCGCAATTCTGCTGCTCCAAACGCTTAAACAGAATGGCCTAGGGAAAAAATACACATACCGTCGTAATCGGGCGAGTTTCTACTTTCAGATGCAATAGGAATTTTTGGGTTAGGTCAATCCGTTCGCGAGATATGGGAGTTTGAAGCTAAGAAATGGTTGAGAAGACAACAAATTTTTCGCAATTCTGCTGCTCGTAACGCTTAACCAGAATGGCCTAGGAAAAAAATACGCACACCCTTGTAATCGGGCGAGTTTCTACTTTCAGACGCAGAAGGAATTTTTCGGTTTGGTCAATCCGTTCGCGAGATATGGGACTTTGAATCTAAGAAATGGTTGAGAAGACAACAAATTTTTCGCAATTCTGCTGCTCCAAACGCTTAACCAGAATGGGCTAGGGAAAAAATTCACATACCGTTGTAATTGGGCGAGTTTCTACTTTCAGACGCAACAGGAATTTTTGGGTTAGGACAATCCGTTCGCGAGATATGGGACTTTGAAGCTAAGAAATGGTTGACAAGACAACAAATTTTTCGCACTTCTGCTGATCCAAACGCTTAACCAGAATGGTCTAGGGAAAAAAAAACACATACCGTTGTAATCGGGCGAGTTTCTACTTTCAGATGCAATAGGAATTTTTGGGTTAGGTCAATCCGTTCGCGAGATATGGGAGTTTGAAGCCAAGAAATGGTTGAGGAGGCAAAAAATTTTTCGCAATTCTGCTGCTCCAAACGCTTAACCAGAATGGTCTAGGGAAAAAATACACATACCGTTGTAATCGGGCGAGTTTCTACTTTCAGATGCAATAGGAATTTTTGGGTTAGGTCAATCCGTTCGCGAGATATGGGAGTTTGAAGCCAAGAAATGGTTGAGGAGGCAAAAAATTTTTCGCAATTCTGCTGCTCCAAACGCTTAAACAGAATGGCCTAGGGAAAAAATACACATACCGTCGTAATCGGGCGAGTTTCTACTTTCAGATGCAATAGGAATTTTTGGGTTAGGTCAATCCGTTCGCGAGATATGGGAGTTTGAAGCTAAGAAATGGTTGAGAAGACAACAAATTTTTCGCAATTCTGCTGCTCGTAACGCTTAACCAGAATGGCCTAGGAAAAAAATACGCACACCCTTGTAATCGGGCGAGTTTCTACTTTCAGACGCAGAAGGAATTTTTCGGTTTGGTCAATCCGTTCGCGAGATATGGGACTTTGAATCTAAGAAATGGTTGAGAAGACAACAAATTTTTCGCAATTCTGCTGCTCCAAACGCTTAACCAGAATGGGCTAGGGAAAAAATTCACATACCGTTGTAATTGGGCGAGTTTCTACTTTCAGACGCAACAGGAATTTTTGGGTTAGGACAATCCGTTCGCGAGATATGGGACTTTGAAGCTAAGAAATGGTTGACAAGACAACAAATTTTTCGCACTTCTGCTGATCCAAACGCTTAACCAGAATGGTCTAGGGAAAAAATACACATACCGTTGTAATCGGGCGAGTTTCTACTTTCAGACGCAATAGGAATTTTTGGGTTAGGTCAATCCGTTCGCGAGATATGGGAGTTTGAAGCCAAGAAATGGTTGAGGAGGCAAAAAATTTTTCGCAATTCTGCTGCTCCAAACGCTTAACCAGTATGGTCTAGGGAAAAAATACACATACCGTTGTAATCGGGCGAGTTTCTACTTTCAGATGCAATAGGAATTTTTGGGTTAGGTCAATCCGTTCGCGAGATATGGGAGTTTGAAGCCAAGAAATGGTAGAGGAGGCAAAAAATTGTTCACAATTCTGCTGCTCCAAACGCTTAAACAGAATGGCCTAGGGAAAAAATACACATACCGTCGTAATCGGGCGAGTTTCTACTTTCAGATGCAATAGGAATTTTTGGGTTAGGTCAATCCGTTCGCGAGATATGGGAGTTTGAAGCCAAGAAATGGTTGAGAAGGCAAAAAATTTTTCGCAATTCTGCTGCTCCAAACGCTTAACCAGAATGGCGTAGGGTAAAAATACGCATACCGTTGTAATCGGGCGAGTTTCTACTTTCAGACGCAGCAGGAATTTTTGGGTTTGGTCAATCCGTTCGCGAGATATGGGACTTTGAAGCCAAGAAATGGTTGAGAAGGCAAAAAATTTTTCGCAATTCTGCTGCTCCAAACGCTTAACCAGAATGGTCTAGGGAAAAAATACACATACCGCTGTAGTCGGGCGAGTGTCTACTTTCAGATGCAATAGGAATTTTTGGGTTAGGTCAATCCGTTCGCGAGATATGGGAGTTTGAAACCAAGAAATGGTTGAGGAGGCAAAAAATTTTTCGCAATTCTGCTGCTCCAAACTCTTAACCAGAATGGTCTAGGGAAAAAATACACATGCCGTTGTAATCGGGCGAGTTTCTACTTTCAGTTACAATAGGAATTTTTGGGTCTGGTCAATCCGTTCGCGAGATATGGGACTTTGAAGCTAAGAAATGTTTGACAAGACAACAAATTTTTCGCACTTCTGCTGCTCCAATCGCTTAACCAGAATGGCCTAGGGGAAAAATACACATACCGTTGTAACCGGGCGAGTTTCTACTTTCAGATGCAATAGGAATTTTTGGGTTAGGTCAATCCGTTCGCGAGATATAGGAGTTTGAAGCCAAGAAATGGTTGAGAAGGCAAAAAATTTTTCGCAATTCTGCTGCTCCAAACGCTTAACCAGAATGGCGTAGGGTAAAAATACGCATACCGTTGTAATCGGGCGAGTTTCTACTTTCAGACGCAGCAGGAATTTTTGGGTTTGGTCAATCAGTTCGCGAGATATGGGACTTTGAAGCCAAGAAATGGTTGAGAAGGCAAAAAATTTTTCGCAATTCTGCTGCTCCAAACGCTTAACCAGAATGGTCTAGGGAAAAAATACACATACCGTTGTAATCGGGCGATTTTCTACTTTCAGATGCAATAGGAATTTTGGGTTTGGTCAATCCGTTCGCGAGATATGGGACTTTGAAGCTAAGAAATGGTTGTGAAGACAACAAATTTTTCGCACTTCTGCTGCTCCAATCGCTTAACCAGAATGCCCTAGGGGAAAAATACGCATACCGTTGTAATAGGGCGTGTTTCTACTTTCAGACGCAGCAGGAATTTTGGGTTTGGTCAATCCGTTCGCGAGATATGGGAGTTTGAAGCCAAGAAATGGTTGAGAAGGCAAAAAATTTTTCGCAATTCTGCTGCTCCAAACGCTTAACCAGAATGGCGTAGGGTAAAAATACGCATACCGTTGTAATCGGGCGAGTTTCTACTTTCAGACTCAGCAGGAATTTTTGGGTTTGGTCAATCCGTTCGCGAGGTATGGGACTTTGAAGCCAAGAAATGGTTGAGAGGGCAAAAAATTTTTCGCAATTCTGCTGCTCCAAACGCTTAACCAGAATGGGTCTAGGGAAAAAATACACATACCGCTGTAGTCCGGCGAGTGTATACTTTTCAGATGCAACAGGAATTTTTGGGTTAGGTCAATCCGTTCGCGAGATATGCGAGTTTGAAACCAAGAAATGGTGAGGAGGCAAAAAATTTTTCGCAATTCTGCTGCTCCAAACGCTTAACCCAGAATGGTCTGGGAAAAAATACACATACCGTTGTAATCGGGCGAGATTCTACTTTCAGTTACAATAGGAATTTTTGGGTCTGGTCAATCCGTTCGCGAGATATGGGACTTTGAAGCTAAGAAATGGTTGACAAGACCAACAATTTTTTCGCACTTCTGCTGCTCCAATCGCTTAACAGAATGGCCTAGGGAAACATACACATACCGTTGTAACCGGCGAGTTTCTACTTTCAGATGCAATAGGAATTTTTGGGTTAGGTCCATCCGTTCGCGAGATATGGGAGTTTGAAGCCAAGAAATGGTTGAGAAGGCAAAAAATTTTTCGCAATTCCTGCTGCTCCAAACGCTTAAACAGAATGGCCTAGGGAAAAAATACACATACCGTCGTAATCGGGCGAGTTTCTACTTTCAGATGCAATAGGAATTTTGGGTTAGGTCAATCCGTTCGCGAGATATGGGAGTTTGAAGCTAAGAAATGGTTGAGAGACAACAAATTTTGTCGGCAATCTGCTGCTCCAAACGTTTAACCAGAATGGCCTAGGGAAAAAATACGCACACCTTGTAATCGGGCGAGTTTCTACTTTCAGACGCAGAAGGAATTTTTGGGTTTGGTCAATCCGTTCGCGAGATATGGGACTTTGAATCTAAGAAATGGTTGAGAAGACAATAAATTTTTCGCAATTCTGCTGCTCCAAACGCTTAACAGAATGGCTAGGGAAAAAATTCACATACCGTTGTAATTGGCGAGTTTCTACTTTCAGACGCAACAGGAATTTTTTGGGTTAGGACAATCCGTTCGCGAGATATGGGACTTTGAGCTAAGAAATGGTTCAGACCAACAACAAATTTTTCGCACTTCTGCTGATCCAAACGCTTAACCAGAATGGCCTAGGGAAAAAATACCACATACCGCTGTAGTCGGGCGAGTGTCTACTTTCAGATGCATAGAATTTTTGGGTTAGGTCAATCCGTTCGCTAGATATGGGAGTTTGAAGCCAAGAAATGGTTGAGGAGCAAAAAATTTTCGCAATTCTGCTGCTCCAAACGCTTAAACAGAATGGCCTAGGGAAAAAATACACATACGTCGTAATCGGGCGAGTTTCTACTTCAGATGCAATAGGAATTTTTGGTTAGGTCAATCCGTTCGCGAGATATGGGAGTTTGAAGCCAAGAAATGGTTGAGGAGGCAAAAAATTTTCGCAATTCTGCTGCTCCAAACGCTTAAACAGAATGGCCTAGGGAAAAAATACACATACCGTCGTAATCGGGGGCGAGGTTTCTACTTTCAGATGCAATAGGAATTTTTGGGTTAGGTCAATCCGTTCGCGAGATATGGGAGTTTGAAGCTAAGAAATGGTTGAGAAGACAACAAATTTTTCGCAATTCTGCTGCTCCAATCGCTTAACCAGATGGCCTAGGAAAAAAATACGCACACCCTTGTAATCGGGCGAGTTTCTACTTTCAGACGCAGAAGTAATTTTTCGGTTTGTCAATCCGTTCGCGAGATATGGGACTTTGAATCTAAGAAATGGTTGATAAAGACAACAAATTTTCGCAATTCTGCTGCTCCAAACGCTTAACCAGAATGGGCTAGGGAAAAAATTCACATACCGTTGTAATTGGGCGAGTTTCTACTTTCAGACGCAACAGGAATTTTTGGGTTAGGACAATCCGTTCGCGAGATATGGGACTTTGAAGCTAAGAATGGTTGACAAGACAACAAATTTTTCGCACTTCTGCTGATCCAAACGCTTAACCAGAATGGCCTAGGGAAAAAATACACATTACCGCTGTAGTCGGGCTAGTGTCTACTTTCAGATGCAATTAGGGAATTTTTGGGTTAGGTCAATCCGTTCGGCGAGATATGGGAGTTTGAAGCCAAGAAATGGTTCAGGAGGCAAAAAAATTTTCGCAATTCTGCTGCTCCAAACGCTTAACCAGAATGGTCTAGGGAAAAAATACACATACCGTTGTAATCGGGCGAGTTTCTACTTTCAGATGCAATAGGAATTTTTGGTTAGGTCAATCCGTTCGCGAGATATGGGAGTTTTGAAGCCAAGAAATGGTTCAGGAGGCAAAAAATTTTTCGCAATTCTGCTGCTCCAAACGCTTACCAGAATGGTCTAGGGAAAAAATACACATACCGTTGTAATCGGGCGAGTTTCTACTTCAGATGCAATAGGAATTTTTGGTTAGGTCAATCCGTTCGCGAGATATGGGAGTTTGAAGCCAAGAAATGGTTGAGAAGGCAACAAATTTTTCACAATTCTGGCTGCTCCAAACGCTTAACCAGAATGGGCTTGGGAAAAAATTCACAGACCGTTGTAATTGGGCGAGTTTCTACTTTCAGACGCAGAAGGAATTTTTGGGTTTGGTCTATCCGTTCGCGAGACATGGGACTTTGAATCTAAGAAATGGTTGAGAAGACAACAATTTTTTTCGCAATTCTGCTGCTCCAAACGCTTAACCAGAATGGGCTAGGGGAAAAAATTCAATACCGTTGTAATTGGGCGAGTTTCTACTTTCAGACGCACAGGAATTTTGGGTTAGGACAATCCGTTCGCGAGATATGGGACTTTGAAGCCAAGAAATGGTAGAGAAGGCAAAAAATTGTTCACAATTCTGCTGCTCCAAACGCTTAACCAGAATGGGCTAGGGAAAAAATACACATACCGTTGTAATCGGCGAGGTTTCTACTTTCAGATGCAATAGGAATTTTGGGTAGGTCAATTCCGTTCGCCGAGATATGGGATTTGAAAGCCCAAGAAATGGATGAGAAGCAAAAAATTTTCGCTATTCTGCTGCTTCAACGCTTAACAGCATTGCCTAGGAAAATATACACATACCGTTGTAATCGGGCGAGTTCTTCTACTTCAGTTTACAATAGGGATTTTGGGTTTGGTCTATCCGTTCGCGGAGATATGGTACTTTGAATCTAAGAAATGTTTGGAGAAGACACCAATTTTTCGCAATTCTGCTGCTCCAACCGCTAACCAGAATGGGCTAGGGGAAGAAAATCAAATACCGTTTAATTGGGCGAGTTTCTACCTTCAGACGCAACAGGAATTTTTGGGTTCGGACAATCCGTTCGCGAGATATGGGTGTTTGAAGCCAAGAAATGTTGAGAAGGCAACAAATTTTTCGCAATTCTGCTGCTCCAACGCTTAACCAGAATGGGCTAGGGAAAAATTCACATACCGTTGTAAATTGGGGCGAGTTTACTACTTTCAGACGCAGAAGGATTTTTGGTTTGGTCCTATCCTGTTCGCGAGACATGACTTTGAATCTAAGAAATGTTGAGAAGACAACATTTTTTCGCAATCAGCTGCTCCAAACGCTTACCAGAATGGGCTAGGGGAAAAAATTCACATACCGTTGTAATTGGCGAGTTTCCTACTTTCAGTCCAGCAGGAATTTTGGGTTTGTCATTCCGTTTGCGAGATATGGGAGTTTGTAGCCAAGAAATGGTTGAGAAGGCAAATAAATTTTTCGCAATTCTGCTGCTCCAAACGCTAACCAGAATGGAACCCAGGGAAAAAATACACATACCGCTGTAGTCTGGGGGCGAGTGTCTACTTTCAGATGCAATAGGAATTTTGGGTTAGGTCAATCCGTTCTGCGAGGTATGGGAGTTTGAAGCCAGGAAAATGGTTAGAGGATGCAAAAAATTTTTAGCAATTCTGCTGCTCCCAACGCTTAAACAGAATGTCATATGAAAAAACTACACATACCCGTTGTAATCGGGCGAGTTCTTCTACTTTCAATGCAATAGGGAATTTTTGGGTTATGTCAATTCCGTTCGCAGAGATATGGGAGTTGAAGCCAAGAAATGGTAGAGAAGCAAAAATTGTCACAATTCTGCTGCTCCAAACGCTTAACCAGAAGGGCTAGGGAAAAAATTACTACATACCGTTGTAATCGGGCGAGGTTCTACTTTCAGATGCAATAGGAATTTTTGGGTTAGGTCAATCCGTTCGGCGAGATATGGAGTTTGAAGCCAAGAAATGGTTTAGAAGGCAAAAAATTTTGGCAATTCTGCTGCTCAAACGCTTAAACCAGAATGGCCTTAGGGAAAAAATACACATACCGTTGTAATCGGGCGAGTTTCTACTTCAGTACAATAGGAATTTTTGGGTCTGCTCAATCCCCTTCGCGAGATATGGGAGTTTGAAGCCAAGAAACGGTTGAGAAGGTAAAAAATTTTTCGCAATTCTGCTGGCTCCAACGCTTAACCAGAATGCCTAGGGAAAAAATACGCACACCCTGTAATCGGGCGAGTTTCTACTTTCAGACGCAGAGGAATTTTTGGGATTGGTCAAATCCGTTCGCGAGATATGGGACTTTGAATCTAAGAAATGATTGAAGAAGACAAACAAATTTTCGCGATTCTGCTGCTCCACACGCTAACCAGAATGGGCGTAGGGAAAAAATACACATAACCGTTGTAAACGGGCGAGTTTCTACTTTCAGATGCAATAGGAATTTTTGGGTTAGGTCAGTCCGTTCGCGAGATATGGAGTTTGAAGCCAAGAAATGGTTGAGGAGGCAAAAAATTTTCGCAATTCTGCTGTCTTCCAAACGCTTAACCAGATGGTCTAGGGAAAAAATACTCATACCCGTTTGTAATCGGGCGAGTTTCTACTGTCAGATGCAATAGGATTTTGGGTTAGGTCAATCCGTTTCGCGGAGATATGGGAGTTTGAAGCATGAAATGGTAGAGAAGGCAAAAATTGTTACACAAAATCCTGCTGCTCCCAAAACGCTTAACCAGAAGGGCTAGGGAAAAAATACACATACCCGTTGTAATCGGGCGAAGGTTCTACTTCCAGATGCAATAGAATTTTTGGGTTAGGTCAATCCGATCGCGAGACATGGGACTTTGAATCTAGAAAAATTGTTGAGAAGACAACAATTTTCCAATTCTGCAGCTCCAAACGCTTACCAGAATGGGCTAGCGAAAAAAATTCAAATACCGTTGCAATTGGGCGAGGTTTCTACTTTCAGGACGCAACAGGAATGTTTGGGTTAGGACAATCCGGTTCGCGAGATATGGGACCTTTGAAGCCAATGAAATGGTAGAGAAGCAAAAAAAATTGGTCACAAATTCTGCATGCTCCAAACGCTAACCAGATGGGGCTAGGGAAAAAATACACATACCGTTGTAATCGGCGAGGTGTCTACTTTCAGATGCAATAGGGAATTTTTGGTTAGGTCAATCCGTTCGCGAGATATGGGAGTTTGAAGCCAAGAAATGGATGAGAAGGGCAAAATATTTTCGCAATTCTGCTGCTTCAAACGCTTAACCAGAATTGCCTAGGGAAAAAAATACACATACCGTTGTATTGGGCGAGTTTCTACTTTCAGTTACAATAGGAAATTTTTGGTCTGGTCAATCCGTTCGCGAGATATGGGGACTTTAAGCTAAGAAATGGTTGACAAAGACAACAAATTGTACGCACTTCTGCTGCTCCAATCCGCTTACAGGATGGCCTAGGGGAAAAATACACTTACCGTTGTAAACCGGGCGAGTTTCTACTTTCAGATGCAGAAGGAATTTTTGGGTTTGGTCTATCCGTTCGCGAGATATGGGACTTTGAATCTAAGGAAATGGTGAGAAGACAACAATTTTTTTCGCAAATTCTGCTGCTCCAAACGCTTAACCAGAATGGGCTAGGGAAGATAATTCAATACCGTTGTAATTGGCGAGTTCTACTTTCAGACGCAACAGGATATTTTGGGTTAGGACAATCCGTTCGGCGAGATATGAGTTGAAGCCAAGAAATGGTTGAGAAGGGCAACAAATTTTTCGCAATTCTGCTGCTCCAAACGCTTAACCAGAATGGGCTAGGGAAAAAATTCACATACGTTGTATATTGGGCGAGTTTCTACTTTCAGACGCAGAAGGAATTTTGGGTTTAGGTCAATCCGTTCGCGAGACATAGGACTTTGAATCTAAGAAAATGGTTGAGAAGACAACAATTTTTTCGCAATCTGCTGCTCCAAAACGCTTAACAGAATGGGCTAGGGAAAAAATTCACATACCGTTGTAATTGGGCGAGTTTCTACTTTCAGAGCCAGCAGGATTTTGTGGGTTTGGTCATTCCGTTTGCGAGGATATGGGAGGTTGAAGCCAAGAAATGGTTGAGAAGGCAGAAAAATTTCGCAATTTCTGCTGCTCCTAACGGCTTACCAGAATGGCCTAGGGAAAAAATACGCACACCCTTGTAATCGGGCGGAGTTTCAACTTTCAGACGCAGAAGGAATTTTTGGTTTGGTCAAACCGTTCGCGAGATATGGGACTTTGAATCTAAGAAATGGTTGAGAAGACAACAAATTTTTCGCGATTCTGCTGCTCCAAACGCTTAACCAGAATGGGCTAGGGAAAAAAAATACACAAACCGTTGTAATCGGCGAGTTTCTACTTTCAGATGCAATAGGAATTTTTGGGTTAGGTCAATCCGTTCGCGAGATATGGGAGTTTGAAGCAAGAAATGGTTGAGGAGGCAAAAAAATTTTTAGCAATTCTGCTGCTCCCAAACGCTTAACCAGAATGGTCTAGGGAAAAACATACACATACCCGTTGTAATCGGGCGAGTTTCTACTTTCAGATGCAATAGGAATTTTTGGGTTATGTCAATCCGTTCGCGAGATATGGAGTTTGAAGCAAGAAATGGTAGAGAAGGCAAAAAAATTGTTCACAATTCTGCTGCTCCAAACGCTTAACCAGAATGGGCTAGGGAAAAAATACACATACCGTTGTAATCGGCGAGTTCTACTTTCAGATGCAATAGGAGATTTTTGGGTTAGGTCAATCCGTTCGCGAGATATGGGAGTTGAAGCCAAGAAATGTTAGAAGGGCAAAAATTTTTCGCAATTCTGCTGCTTCAAACGCTTAACCGAATGGGCCTAGGAAAAATACACATACCCGTTGTAATGGGCGAGTTTTCTACTCTCAGTTACAATAGGAATTTTTGGTCTGCTCAATCCGTTCGCGAGATATGGGAGTTTGAAGCCAAGAAATGGTTGAGAAGGCAAAAAATTTTTCGCAATCTGCTGCTCCAAACGCTTAACCCAGAATGGCCTAGGAAAAAATACGCACACCCTTGTAATCGGGCGAGTTTCTACTTCAGACGCAAAGGAATTTTTGAGGGTTAGGTCAATCCACAGTTCGAGAGATCTGGGACTTTGAATCTAAGAAATGGTTGAGGAAGACAACATAATTTTTCGCGATTCTGCTGCTCCAAACGCTTAAACCAGAATGGGCTAGGGAAAAATACACATACCGTTGTAATCGGGCGAGGTTTCTACTTTCAGATGCAATAGGAATTTTTGGGTTAGGTCAGTCGTTCGCGAGATATGGGAGTTTGAAGGCCAAGAAATGTGAGGAGGCAAAAAATTTTTCGCAATTCTGCTGCTCCAAACGCTTAACCAGAATGGTCTAGGGGAAAAATTACACATACCGATGTAATCGGGCGAGTTTCTACTTTCAGATGCAATAGGAATTTTTGGTTAGGTCAATCGCTTCGCGAGATATGGGAGTTGAAGGCAAGAAAATGGTAGAGAAGGCAAAAAATTGTTCACAATTCTGCTGCTCCAAACGCTTACCAGAATGGGCTAGGGGAAAAAATACAATACCGTTGTAGTTCGGGCGAGGTTCTACTTTGAGATGCAATAGAATTTTGGGTTGGGTCAATCCGTTCGCGAGATATGGGAGTTTGAAGCCAAGAAATGGTTGAGAAGGCAAAAAATTTTTCGCAATTCTGATGCTTCAAACGCTAACCAGATTGGGCCTAGGGAAAAAATACACATACCGTTGTAATCGGGCGAGTTCAACTTTCAGTTACAATAGGAATTTTGGTCTGG
This sequence comes from Ptiloglossa arizonensis, assembly GCF_051014685.1. Lineage (NCBI taxonomy): Eukaryota > Metazoa > Arthropoda > Insecta > Hymenoptera > Colletidae > Ptiloglossa > Ptiloglossa arizonensis. The sequence continues at coordinate 18,569 of NW_027480270.1, forward strand.
TCAATCGGTCGCGGGATATGGGACATTGAAGCTAAGAAATGGTTACAAGACAACAAAATTTCGCATTCCTTTCCCCCCCCCTGCTGCTCCAATATCGCTTAACAGGATGGCCATAGGGGAAAAATACACATACCGTTGTACCGGGCGCGAGTTCTTCTACTTTCAGATGCAATAAGGAATTTTTGGTTAGGTCAATCCGTTCGCGAGATATGGGAGTTTGAAGCCAAGAAAATGGTTGAGGGGGGGGGGGGGGGGGAAGGCAACAAATATTTTCGCAATTCCTGCTGCTCCAAACGCATAACCAGAAAGGCCTAGGGAAAAAATACGCACACACTTGCTGATCGGGCGAGTTTCTACTTTCCAGACGCAGAAGGAATTTTTGGGTTTGGTCAATCCGTTCGCGATATATGGGACATTGAATCTAAGAAATGGTTGAGTAAGACAACAATTTTTCCGCAATTCAGCCTGCTCCAAACGCTTAACCAGAATGGGCTAGGGTAAAAAATACGCACACCCTTGTATCGGGCCGAGTTTCTACTTTCAGACGCAGAAGGAATTTTTGGTTTGGGTCACTCCGTTCCGAGATATGTACTTTGAATCTAAGTAAATGGTGAGAAGACAACTAATATTTCGCACTTCTGCTGCTCCAAACGCTTAACTAGGATGGCTAGGGAAAAAATACACATACCGTTGCAACAGGGCGAGTTTCTACTTTCAGATGCAATAGGAATTTTTGAGTTAGGTCAATCCGATCGCGAGATAATGGGAGTTTGAAGCCAAGAAATGGTTGAGAAGGCAACAGATTTTCGCACTTCTGCTGCTCCCAATCGCTTAACCAGGTATGCCCCTAGGGAAAAATACACATACCGTTGTAATCGGGGAGTTTTCTACTTTCAGATGCAATAGGAATTTTTGGGTTAGGGCAATCCGATCGCGAGATATGGGAGTTTGAAGCCAAGAAATGGTAGAGAAGGCAAAAATTGTCACAAGTCTGCTGGCCTCAAACGCTTAACCAGAATGGGCTAGGGAAAAAATACACATACCGTTGTAATCGGGCGAAGGTTCTACTTTCCAGATGCAATAGGAATTTTGGGTTAGGTCCATCGTTCGCGAGATATGGGAGTTTGAAGCAAGAAATGGTTGAGAAGGCAAAAATTTTTCGCAATCTGCTGCTTCAAACGCTTACCATGAACGGCCTAGGGAAAAATACACATTACCGTTGTAATCGGGCGAGTTTCTACTTTCAGTTTACAATAGGAATTTTTGGTCTGGTCAATCCGTTTCGCGGGGATATGGGACTTTGAAGGCTAAGAAATAGGTTGAAAGACAACAAATATTTCGCACTTCTGCTGCTCTATCGCTTAACCAGATGCCTAGGGGGGAAAAATACACATAACGTTGTAACCGGGCGAGTTTCTACTATTCAGATTGCAATAGGGAATTTTGGGTTAGGTCAATCCGTTCGCAGAGATATGGGAGTTTTGAAAGCCAAGAAATGGTTGAGAAGCAACAATTTTTCGCTATTCCTGCTGCTCCAAAAACGCTTACAGAATGGCCTAGGGGAAAGAAATACGCACACCCTTGTAATCGGGCGAGTTTCTACTTCAAGACGCCAGAAGGAATTTTTGGGTTTGGTCAATCCGTTCGCGAGATATGGACTTTGTATCTAGAAATGTGAGAAGACAACAAATTTTTCCGCGATTTCTGCTGCTCCAAACGCTAACCAGAATGGGCTAGGGAAAAAATACACATACCGTTGTAATCTGGCGAGTTTCTACTTTCAGATGCAATAGGAATTTTGGGTTTAGGTCAGTCCGTTCGCGGAGATATGGGGAGTTTGAACCAAGAAATGGTGAGGAGGCAAAAAATTTTTCGCAATCTGCTGCTCCAAACGCTTAACCAGAATGGTCTAGGGAAAAAATACACATACCGTTGTAAGCGGGCGGTGTTTCTACTTTCAGATGCAATAGGAAATTTTTGGGTTAGGTCAATCCGTTCGCGAGATATGGGAGTTTCGAGAAGCAATAAATGGTAGAGAAGGCAAAAATTGTTCACAATTCTGCTGCTCCAAACGCTTAACCAGAATGGGCTAGGGAAAAAATACACATACCGTTGTAATCCGGGCAGGTTTCTACCTTCAGATGCAATAGGATTTTTGGGTTAGGTCAATCCGTTCGCGGAGATATGGGAGTTTGAAGCCAAGAAAATGGTAATGAGAAGGCTAAAAATTTTCGCATTCTGCTGCTTCAAACGCTAACCAGAATGGCTAGGGAAAAAATGCACATACCGTTGTAATCGGGCGAGTGTCTACTTTCAGATGCAATAGGAATTTTTGGGGTAGGTCAATATCCGTTCGCGAGATATGGGAAGTTTGAAGCAAGAAATGTTGAGTAGCAAAAAATTTTAGCAATTCTGCTGCTCAAACGCTTAACCAGAATGGTCTAGGGAAAAACTACACATACGTTGTAAATCGGGCGAGTTTCTACTTTCAGATGCAAATAGGATTTTTGGGTTATGTCAATTCCCGTTCGCGTATGATATGGGGAGTTTGATGACGAAGAAATGGTAGAGAAGGCAATAAAATTGTCACACTTCTGCTGCTCCAAACGCTTAACCAGAATGGTCAGGGAAAAACCAGACACATACCGTTGTAATCGGGCGAAGTTCTTCTACTTTCAGATGCAATAGGAATTATTGGGTTAGGTAAATCCGTTCGCGAGATATGTGAGTTTGAAGGCATAGAAATGGCTAGAGAAGGCAAAAAATTGTTCACAATTCTGCTGCTCCAAACGCTTAACCAGAATGGCTAGGGAAAAAATACGCCACACCCTTGTAATCGGGCGAGTTTCTACTTTCAGACGCAGAAGGAATTTTGGGTTTGGTCATCCGTTTCGCGAGATATGGACTTTGAATCCTAGAAATGGTTGAGAAGACAACAAATGTTTCGCGATTCTGCTGCTCCAAACGCTAACCAGAATGGGGCTAGGGAAAAAATACACATACCGTTTAATCGGGGCGGATTCATACTTTTCAGATAGGCAATAGGAATTTTTGTGTTAGGTCAATTCCGTTCGCGAGATATGGGAGTTTGAAGCAAGAAATGGTAGGAGAAGGCAAAAATTGTTCACAATTCTGCTGCTCCAAACGCTTATCCAGGAATGGGGCTAGGGAAAAAATACACATACCGTTGTAATCGGGCGAGGTTCTACTTTGAGATGCAATAGGAATTTTGGGTTGGGTCAATCCGTTCGCGAGATATGGGAGTTTGAAGCCAAGAAATGGTTGAGAAGGCAAAAAATTTTTCGCAATTCTGCTGCTTCAACGCTAAAACCAGAATGGCCTAGGGAAAAAATACACATACCGTTGTAATCGTGGCGAGTGTTCAACTTTCAGATACAATATGAATTTTTGGGTCCTGGTCAATCCGGTTCGCGGGATATTGGGACTTTGAAGCTAAGAAATTGGTTGACAAGACAACAAATTTTTCGCACTTCATGCTGCTCCAATCGCTTAAAACCAGGATGGCCTAGGGGAAAAATACACATACCGTTGTAACCCGGGCGAGTTTCTACCTAGATGCAATAGGAATTTTGGTTAGGTCCAATCCCGTTCGCGAGATATGGGAGGTTTGAAGCCAAGAAATGGTTGAGAAGGCAACAAATTTTACGACAATTCTGCTGCTCAAACGCATAACCAGAAAGGTGCCTAGGAAAAAAGACGCACATCCCTTGCAATTCGGGCGAGTTTACTACTTCAGACGCAGAGGAATTTTTGGGTTTGGTCCAATCCGTTCGCGAGATATGGGACTTTGAATCTAAAGAATGGGTTGAGAAGACAACAAATATTTCGCATTCCCTGGTCCTGACTCCAACGCTTAAACCAGAATGGCTAGGGTAGTAAAATACGCACACCCTTGTAATCGGTCGGGCGAGTTTCTACTTCAGACGCAGAAGGATTTTTGGGTTTGTCCAATCCGTTCGCGAGATATGGGACTTGTTTAAGCAAATTGGTGAGAAGACAACAAATTTTATTCGCACTTCTGCTGCTCCAATCGCTTAACCTAGGATGGCCTAGGGGAAAAATACACATACCGTGCAACGGGCGAGTTTCTACTTTCAGATGCAATAGGAATTTTTTCGGGTTATGTCCAATCCGTCGCGAGATATGGGAGTTTGAAGCCAAGAAATGGTTGAGAAGGCAACAAATTTTCGCACTTCTGCTGCTCAATCGCTTAACCAGGAAATGGCCTAGGGAAAAAATACACATACCGTTGTAATCGGGCGAGTTCTACTTTTCAGATGCAATAGGAATTTTTGGGTTTAGGTCAATCCGTTCGCGAGATATGGAGTTTGAAGCCAAGAAATGGTAGAGAAGGCAAAAAATTGTTCACATTCTGACTGCTCCTAACGCTAAAACCAGAATGGGCTAGGGAAAAAAATACACATACCGTTGTATCGGGCGAGGTTCTACTTTCAGATGCAATAGGAAATTTTGGGTTAGGACAATCCGTTCGCGAGATATGGGAGTTTGAAAGCCCAAGAGATGTTGAGAAGGCAAAAAATTTTTCGCAATTCTGCTGCTTCAAACGCTTACCGAAACGGCTATGGAATAAATACACATACCGTTGTAATCGGGCGAGTTCTACTTTCAGTTACATATAGGAATTTTTGGGTACTGGTCAATCCGTTCGCGGGATATGGGACTTTGAAGCTAAGAAATGGTGACAAGGGACAAACAAATTTTTCGCACTTCTGCCTGCTCCAATCGCTAACCAGGATGGCCCTAGGGGAAAATACACATAACGTTGTACCGGGCGAGTTTCTACTTTCAGATGCAATAGAATTTTTGGGTTATGTCAATCCGTTCCGCGAGATATGGGAGTTTGAAGCCAGAAATGGTTGAGAAGGCAACAAAATGTTCGCAATTCTGTGCTCCAAACGCTAACCAGAATGGCCTAGGGAAAAAATACGCACACCCTTGTAATCGGGCGAGTTTCCCTACTTCAGACGCAGGAAGGAATTTTTGGGTTTGGGTCAATCCGGTTCGCGAGATATGGGTACTTGAATCTAAGAAAATGTTTGAGGAAGACACCAACAAGTTTTCGCAAATTCTGCTGCTTCCAAACGCTTACCAGAATGGGCTAGGGAAAAAATTCACATACGTTGTAATTGGGCGAGTTTCCCTACTTTCCAAGACGCAGAAAGGATTTTTGGGTTTGGTCAATCCAGTTCGCGAGATATGGGGACTATTGAAACTAGAAATGGTTGGAGAACAACAAATTTTTCGCGATTCTGCTGCTCAAACGCTTAACCAGAACGGGCTAGGGGAAAAAATACACATACCGTTGTAATCGGGCGAGTTTCTACTTACCGATGCAATAGGTAATTTTTGGGTTAGGTCAGATCCGTTCGCGAGATATGGGAGTTTGAAGCAAGAAATGATTGAGGAGGCAAAAAATTTTTAGCAATTCTGCTGCTCCAAACGCTTAACCAGAATGGTCTAGGGAAAAACCTACACATACCGTTGTAATCGGGCGAGTTTCTACTTTCAGGATTGCAATAGGAATTTTGGGTTATGTCAATCCGTTCGCGAGATATGGGAGTTTTGAAGCGAAGAAATGGTAGAAGAAGGCAAAAAAATTGTTCACAAATTCTTTTGTGCTTCCAAACGCTTACCAGAATGGGCTAGGGAAAAAATACACATACCGTTGTACATCGGCGAGTTTCTACTTCAGATGCAATAGGATTTTTTGGGTTAGGTCAATCCGTTCGCGAGATATGGGAGTTTGAGGCAAGAATGGTAGAGAAGGCAAAAAATGTTCACAATTCTGCTTCTCCAAACGCTTAACCAGAATGGGTAGGGAAAAAATACGCACACCCTTGTAATCGGGCGAGTTTTCTAGCTTTCAGACGCAGAAGGAATTTTTGGGTTTGGTCAATCCGTTCGCGAGATAGGGGACTTTGAATCTAAGAAATGGTTGAGAGACAACAAAGTTTTCGCGAATTCTGCTGCTCCAAAGCCTTAACCGAATGGGCTAGGGAAAAAATACACATACCGTTGTAATCAGGCGAGTTTCTACTTTCAGATGCAATAGGAAATTTTTGGGTAGGGTCAGTCCGTTCGCGAGATATTGGGAGTTGAAGCCAAGAAATGTTTGAGGAGGAAAAAATTTATTCGCAATTCTGCTGCTCCAAACGCTTAACCAGAATGGTCTAGGGGAAAAAATACACATACCGTTGTAATCGGGGCGAGGTTTTCTACTTTCAGATGCAATAGTGCAATTTTTGTGTTAGGTCAATCCGTTACGTCGAGATATGGGAGTTTGAAGGCAAGGAAATGGTAGGAAGGCAAAAAATTGTTCACAATTCTGCTGCTCCAAACGCTTAACCAGAATGGGCTAGGGAAAAAATACACAACCGTTAATCGGGCGAGGTTTCTACTTTGAGATGCAATAGGATTTTTGGGGTTGGGCTCCAATCCGTTCGCGAGAATATGGGAGGTTGAAGCCCAGAAATGGTTTGAGAGCAAACAAATTTTTCGCAATTCTGCTGCTTCAACGCTTAAACCAGAATGGCCTAGGGAAAAAATACACATACCGTTGTAATCGGGCGAGGTTTCAACCTTTCAGTTACTATAGGAATTTTTGGGTCTGGTCAATCCGTTCGCGGGATATGGGACTTTTGAAGCTAAGAAATGGTTGACAAGACAACAAATTTTTCGCACTTCTGCTGCTCCAATCGCTTAACAGGATGGCTAGGGGAAAAATACAACATACCGTTGTAACCGGGCGAGTTTCTACTTTCAGATGCAATAGGAATTTTTGGGTTAGGTCAATCCGTTCGCGAGATATGGGAGTTGAAGCCAAGAAATGGTTGAGAAGGCAACAAATTTTTCGCAATTCTGACTGCTCCAAACGCATACCAGAAGGCCTAGGGAAAAAATACGGACACCCTTGCAATCTGGGGGCGAGTTTCTACTTTCAGACCCCCCCAGAAGGAATTTTTGGGTTTGGTCAATCCGTTCGCGAGTATGGGGACTTTGAATCTAAGAAATGGTGAGAAGACAACAAATTTTCCAATTCTGCTGCTCACAAACGCTTAACCAGAATGGGCTAGGGTACAAATACGCACTCCCTTGTAATCGGGCGAGTTTCTACTTTCAGACGAAGCAGGATTTTTGGGTTTGGTCAATCCGTTTCGCGAAGATATGGGACTTTGAATCTAAAAATTGGTGAAGACGACAACAAATTTTTCGCACTTCTGCTGCTCCAATCGCTTAACTAGGATGGCCTAAGGGGAAAAATACACATACCGTTGCAAACCAGGGCGAGTTTCTACTTTCAGATGCAATAGGAATTTTTGGTTTAGGTCAATCCGTTCGCGAGATATGGGAGTTTGCAGCCTAAGAAATGGTGAGAAGGCAACAAATTTTCGCCCATTCATGCTGCTCCAATCGCTAACCAGATGGCCTAGGGAAAAAATACACAGTACCGTTGTAATCGGGCGAGTTTCTACTTTCAGAATGCAATAGGAATTTTTGGGTTAGGTCAATCGTTCGCGAGATATGGGAGTTGAAGCCAAGAAATGGTAGAGAAGGACCAAAAAATTGTTCACAATTCTGCAGCTCCAAACGCTACCAGAATGGGCTAGGGAAAAAATACACATTCCGTTGTAATCGGGCGAGGTTCTACTTTCAGATGCAATAGGAATTTTTGGGTTAGGCTCAATCCGTTCGCGAGATATGGGAAGTTTGAAGCCAAGAAATGGTTGAGAAGGCAAAAAATTTTTCGCAATACTGCTGCTTCAAACGCTAACCAGAACGGGCCTAGGAAAAATACACATACCGTTGTAATCGGGCGAGTTTCTACTTTCAGTTACAATAGGAATTTTTGGGTCTGGTCAATCCGTTCGCGGGATATGGGACTTTGAAGCTAGAAATGGTTGACAAGACAACAAATTTTCGCACATTCTGCTGCTCAATCGCTTAAACAGGTTGGCCTAGGGGAAAAATACACATAACGTTGTAACCGGGCGAGTTTCTTACTTTCAGATGCAATAGGAATTTTTGGTTAGGTCAATCCGTTCGCGAGATATGGGAGTTTGCAGCCAAGAAATGGTTGAGAAGGCAAACAAATCTTTCGCAATTCTGCTGCCTTCCAAACGCTTACCAGAATGGCTAGGGAAAAAAACGCACACCCTTGTAATCGGGCGAGTTTCTACTTTCAGACAGACGCAAAGGAATTTTTGGGTTTGGTCAATCCCGATCGCGAGATAGGGATCTTTGAATCTAGGAAATGGTTGCGAAGACACAAATTTTTCGCAATTCAGCTGCTCCAAACGCTTTAACCAGAATGGGCTAGGGAAAAAATTCACATTCCGTTGTAATTGGGCGAGTTTCTACTTTCAGACGCAGAAGGAATTTTTGGGTTTGGTCAATACCGCTTCGCGAGATATGGGACTTTGATCTAGAAAATGGTTGTTGAGAAGACAACAAATTTTTCGTAAAATTCATGCTGCTCCAACCATCCTTAACCAGAATGGGCTAGGGAAAAAATTCACATATACCGTTGTATTGGGTCGAGTTTCTACTCCCTTCAGACGCAAAAGAAAGACAGGGAAGTTTTGGTTATTGGTCCCTAACCCAAAATTCCTTTCCTTCACTGCTGTCGG
>NW_027480271.1:0-27193 GCF_051014685.1 Ptiloglossa arizonensis
ACGTATAACGTATAACGTAACGTATAACGTATAACGTATAACGTATAACGTATAACGTATAACGTATAACGTATAACGTATAACGTATAACGTATAACGTAAAACGTAAAACGTATAACGTATAACGTATAACGTATAACGTATAACGTATAACGTATAACGTATAACGTATAACGTATAACGTATAACGTATAACGTATAACGTATAACGTATAACGTATAACGTATAACGTATAACGTATAACGTATAACGTATACCGTATAACGTATAACGTATAACGTATAACGTGTAACGTATAACGTGTAACGTATAACGTATAACGTATAACGTATAACGTATAACGTATAACGTATAACGTATAACGTATAACGTATAACGTATAACGTATAACGTATAACGTATAACTTATAACGTATATCGTATAACGTATAACGTGCAACGTATAACGTATAACGTATAACGTATTACGTATTACGTATAACCTATAACGTCTAACGTATAACGTATAACGTATAACGTATAACGTATAACGTATAACATATAACGTATAACGTATAACGCATAACGTATAACGTATAACGTATAACGTATAACGTATAACGTTTAACGTATAACGTATAACGTATAACGTATAACGTATAACGTATAACGTATAACGTATAATGTATAACGTATAGCGTATAACGAATAACGTATAACGTATAACGTATAACGTATAACGTACAACGTATATCGTATAACGTATAACGTATAACGTATAACGTATAACGTATAACGTATAACGTATAACGTATAACGTATAACGTATAACGTATAACGTATAACGTATAACGTATAACGTATAACGTATAACGTATAACGTATAACGTATAACGTATAACGTATAACGTATAACGTATAACGTATAACGTATAACGTATAACGTATAACGTATAACGTATAACGAATAACGTATAACGTATAACGTATAACGTATAACGTATAATGCATAACGTATAACGTATAACGTATAACGTAAAACGTATAACGTATAACGTATAACGTATAACGTATAACGCATAACGTATAACGTATAACGTATAACGTATAACGTATAACGTATAATGCATAACGTATAACGTATTACGTATAACGTATAACGAATAACGTATAACGTATAACGTATAACGTATAACGTATAACGTATAACGTATAACGTATAACGCATAACGTATAACGTATAACATATTACATATTACATATAACGTATAACGTACCACCTATAACGTATAACGTATAACGTATAACGTATCACGTATAACGTATAACGTATGACGTATCACGTATAAGGTATGACCTATAACGCATAACGTATAGCGTATAACGCATAACGTATAACGTATAACGTATAACGTATAACGTATAACGTATAACGCATAACGTATAACGTATAACGTATAACGCATAACGTATAACGTATAACGTTTAACGTATAACGTATAACGTATAACGCATAACGTATAACGTATAACGTATAACGTATAACGCATTACATATTACATATAACGTATAACGTACAACGTATAACGTATAACGTATAACGTATAACGTTTAACGTATAACGTATAACGTATAACGTATAACGTATAACGTATAACGTATAACGTATAACGTATAACGAATAACGTATAACGTATAACGTATAACGTATAACGTATAACGTACAAGGTATAACGTATAACGTATAACGTATAACGTATAACGTGTAACGTATAACGTGTAACGTATAACGTATAACGTATAACGTATAACGTACAACGTATCACGTATAACGTATATCCTATAACGCATAACGTATAACGTATAACGTATAACGTATAGCGTACAACGTACAACGTATAAAATGTAACGTCTAACGTTTAACGTATAACGTACAACGTATAACGTATAACGCATAACGTATAACGTACAACGTATAACGTAAAACGTATAACGTACAACGTACAACGTATAACGTATAACGTATATCGTATAACGTATAACGTATAACGTACAACGTATAACGTATAACGTATAACGTATAACGGATAACGTATAACGTATAACGTATAACGTATAACGTATAACGTATAACGCATAACGTATAACGCATAACGTATAACGTATAACGTGTAATGTATAACGTATAACGTGTAACGTATAACGTATAGCGTATAACGTATAACGTATTACATATTACATATAACGTATAACGTACAACGTATAACGTATAACGTATAACGTATAACGTATCACGTATAACGTATAACGTATGACGTATCACGTATAAGGTATGACCTATAACGCATTACGTATAGCGTATAACGCATAATGTATAACGTATAACGTATAACGTATAACGTATAACTTATAACGTATAACGTATAACGTATAACGTATAACGTATAACGTATAACGTATAACGTATAACGTATAACGTATAACGTATAACGTATAACGTATAACGTATAACGTATAACGTATAACGTATAACGTATAACGTATAACGTATAACGTATAACGTATAACGTATAACTTATAACGTATATCGTATAACGTATAACGTGCAACGTATAACGTATAACGTATAACGTATTACGTATAACGTATAACGTATAACGTATAACGTATAATGTATAACGTATAACGTATAACGTATAACGTATAACGTATAACGTATAACGTATAACGTATAACGTATAACGTATAACGTATAACGTATAACGTATAACGTATAACGTATAACGTATAACGTATAACGTATAACGTATAACGTATATCCTATAACGCATAACGTATAACGTATAACGTATAACGTGTAACGTATAACGTATAACGAATAACGTATAACGTATAACGTATAACGTATAACGTACAACGCATAACGTATAACGTATAACGTATAACGCATAACGTATAACGCATACCGTATAACGTATAACGTATAACGTATAACGTATAACGTGTAACGTGTAACGTATATCCTGTAACGCATAAGGTATAGCGTATAACGCATAACGTATAACGTATAACGTATAACGAATAACGTATAACGTATAACGTATAACGTATAACGTACAACGCATAACGTATAACGTATAACGTATAACGCATAACGTATAACGCATAACGTATAACGTATAACGTATAACGTATAACGTATAACGTTTAACGTATAACGTATAACGTATAACGTATAACGTATAACGTATAACGTATAACGTTTAACGTATAACGTATAACGAATAACGTATAACGTATAACGTATAACGTATAACGTACAAGGTATAACGTATAACGTATAACGTATAACGTATAACGTGTAACGTATAACGTGTAACGTATAACGTATAACGTATAACGTATAACGTACAACGTATCACGTATAACGTATATCCTATAACGCATAACGTATAACGTATAACGTATAACGTATAGCGTACAACGTATAACGTATAAAATGTAACGTCTAACGTTTAACGTATAACGTACAACGTATAACGTATAACGCATAACGTATAACGTACAACGTATAACGTAAAACGTATAACGTACAACGTACAACGTATAACGTATAACGTATATAGTATAACGTATAACGTATAATAACGTACAACGTATAACGTATAACGTATAACGTATAACGTATAACGTATAACGTAACGTGTAACGTATACTTATAACGTATAACGTATAACGAATAACGTATAACGTATAACGTATAACGTATAACGCACAACGTATAACGTATAACGTATAACGTATAACGCATAACGTATAACGCATAACGTACAACGTAATAACGTATAGCGAATAACGTATCACGTATAACGTATAACGTATAACGTATAACGTTTAACGTATAACGTATAACGTATAACGTATAACGTATAACGTATAACGTATACGTAACGTATACGTATAACGTATAACGTATAACGTATAACGTATAACGTATAACGCATAACGTATAACGTATAACGTATAACGTATAACGTATAACGTATAACGTATAACGTATAACGTATACCGTATAACGTATAACGTATAACGTATAACGCATAACGTATAACGTATAACGTATAACGTATAACGTATAACGTTTAACGTATAACGTATACGTATAACGTATAACGTATCGTATAACGTATAACGTATAACGATAACGTATAACGAATAACGTATAACGTATAACGTATAACGTATAACGTACAAGGTATAACGTATAACGTATAACGTATAACGTATAACGTGTAACGTATAACGTGTAACGTATAACGTATAACGTATAACGTATAACGTACAACGTATCACGTATAACGTATATCCTATAACGCATAACGTATAACGTATAACGTATAACGTATAGCGTACAACGTATAACGTATAAAATGTAACGTCTAACGTTTAAACGTATAACGTACAACGTATAACGTATAACGCATAACGTATAACGTACAACGTATAACGTAAACGTATAACGTACAACGTACAACGTATAACGTATAACGTATATAGTATAACGTATAACGTGTAACGTACAACGTATAACGTATAACGTATAACGTATAACGTATAACGTATAACGTATAACGTATAACGTATAACGTATAACGTATAACGTATAACGTATAACGTATAACGCATAACGTATAACGCATAACGTATAACGTATACGTGTAATGTATAACGTATAACGTGTAACGTATAACGTATAGGCGTATAACGTAAAACGTATTACATATTACATATAACGTATAACGTACAACGTATAACGTATAACGTATAACGTATAACGTATCACGTATAACGTATAACGTATGACGTATCACGTATAAGGTATGACCTATAACGCATTACGTATAGCGGTATAACGCATAATGTATAACGTATAACGTTTAAACGTATAACGTATAACTTATAACGTATAACGTATAACGTATAACGATAACGTATAACGTATAACGTATAACGTATAAACGTATAACGTATAACGTATAACGTATAACGTATAACGTATAACGTATAACGTATAACGTATAACGTTATAACGTATAACGTATAACGTATAACGTATAAACGTATAACTTATAACGTATATCGTATAACGTATAACGTGCAACGTCATAACGTATAACGTATAACGTATTACGTATTACGTATAACCTATAACGTCTAACGTATAACGTATAACGTATAACGTATAACGTATAATGTATAACGTATAACGTATAACGTATAAACGTATAACGTATAACGTATAACGTATAACGTATAACGTATAACGTATAACGTATAACGTATAAACGTATAACGTATAACGTATAACGTATAACGTTTAACGTATAACGTATAAACGTATAACGTATAACGTATAACGTATAACGTATAACGTATAACGTATAGCGTATAACGAATAACGTATAACGTATAACGTATAACGTATAACGTACAACGTATATCGTATAACGTATAACGTATAACGTATAACGTATAACGTATAACGTATAACGTATAACGTATAACGTAAAACGTATAACGTATAACGTATAACGTATAAGGTATAACGTATAACGTATAACGTATAACGTATAACGTATAACGTATAACGTATAACGTATAACGTATAACGTATAACGTTTAACGTATAACGTATAACGTATAACGTATAACGTATAACGTATAACGTATAACGTATAACGTATAACGTATAGCGTATAACGAATAACGTATAACGTATAACGTATAACGTATAACGTATAACGTATAACGTACAACGTATATCGTATAACGTATAACGTATAACGTATAACGTATAACGTATAACGTATAACGTATAACGTATAACGTGTAACGTATAACGTATATCCTGTAACGCATAAAGTATAGCGTATAACGCATAACGTATAACGTATAACGTATAACGTATAACGTATAACGTATAACGTATAACGTATAACGTATAACGTATAACTTATAACGTATATCGTATAACGTATAACGTGCAACGTATAACGTATAACGTATAACGTATTACGTATTACGTATAACCTATAACGTCTAACGTATAACGTATAACGTATAACGTATAACGTATAATGTATAACGTATAACGTATAACGTATAACGTATAACGTATAACGTATAACGTATAACGTATAACGTATAACGTATAACGTATAACGTATAACGTATAACGTATAACGTATAACGTATAACGTATAACGTATAACGTTTAACGTATAACGTATAACGTATAACGTATAACGTATAACGTATAACGTATAACGTATAACGTATAGCGTATAACGAATAACGTATAACGTATAACGTATAACGTATAACGTACAACGTATATCGTATAACGTATAACGTATAACGTATAACGTATAACGTATAACGTATAACGTATAACGTATAACGTATAACGTATAACGTATAACGTATAAGGTATAACGTATAACGTATAACGTATAACGTATAAGGTATAACGTATAACGTATAACGTATAACGTATAACGTATAACGTATAACGTATAAACGTATAACGTATAACGTATAACGTATAACGTATAACGTATAACGTATAACGTATAACGTATACGTATAACGTATAACCTATAACGTCTAACGTATAACGTATAACGTATAACGTATAACGTATAACGTATAACGTATAACGTATAACGTATAACGTATAACGTATAACGTATAACGTATAACGTATAACGTATAACGTATAACGTATAACGTATAACGTATAACGTATAACGTATAACGTATAACGTATATCCTATAACGCATAACGTATAACGTATAACGTATAACGTGTAACGTATAACGTATAACGAATAACGTATAACGTATAACGTATAACGTATAACGTACAACGCATAACGTATAACGTATAACGTATAACGCATAACGTATAACGCATAACGTATAACGTATAACGTATAACGTATAACGTATAACGTATACGTATAACGTATGACGAATACCGTAAAACGTAAAACGTATTACATATTACGCATAACGAGTAACGTATAACGTATAACGTATAACGTATAACGTATAACGTATAACGTATAACGAATAACGTACAACGTATAACGTATAACGAATAACGTATAACGTATAACGTATAACGTATGACGTATCACGTATAAGGTATGACCTATAACGCATAACGTATAGCGTATAACGCATAACGTATAACGTATAACGTATAACGTATAACGTATAACGTATAACTTTTAACGTATAACGTATAAGGTATAACGTGTAACGTATAACGTATAACGTAAAACGTATTAAGTATTACGTATAACCTATAACGTCTAACGTATAACGTATAACGTATAACGTATAACGCATAACGTATAACGTATAACGTATTACGTTTAACCTGTAACGTCCAACGTATAACGTATAACGTATACCGTATAACGTATAACGTATAACTTGTAACGTATAACGTATAACGTATAACGTGTAACGTATAACGTATAACATAAAACGTATTACGTATTACGTATAACCTATAACGTCTAACGTATAACGTATAACGTATAACGTATATCGTATAACGTATAACGTATAACGTTTAACGTATAACGTATAACGTATAACGTATAACGTATAACGTATAACGTATAACGTATAACGTATAACGTATAACGTATAACGTATAACGTATAACGTATAACATATAACGTATAACGTATAACGTATAACGTATAACTTATAACGTATATCGTATAACGTATAACGTGCAACGTATAACGTATAACGTATAACGTATTACGTATTACGTATAACCTACAACGTCTAACGTATAACGTATAACGTATAACGTATAACGTATAACGTATAACGTATAACGTATAACGTATAACGCATAACGTATAACGTATAACGTATAACGTATAACGTATAACGTTTAACGTATAACGTATAACGTATAACGTATAACGTATAACGTATAACGTATAACGTATAACGTATAACGTATAGCGTATAACGAATAACGTATAAGGTATAACGTATAACGTATAACGTACAACGTATATCGTATAACGTATAACGTATAACGTATAACGTATAACGTATAACGTATAACGTATAACGTATAACGTATAACGTATAACGTATAACGTATAACGTATAACGTATAACGTATAACGTATAACGTATATCCTATAACGCATAACGTATAACGTATAACGTATATCGTATAACGTATAACGTTTAACGCATAACGTACAACGTATAACGTATAACGTATAACGTATAACGTATAACGTATAACGTATAACGTATAACGTATAACGTATAACGTATAACGTATAACGTATAACGTATAACGTATAACGTATAACGTATAACGTATAACGTATAACGTATAACGTTTAACGTATAACGTATAACGTATAACGTATAACGTACAACGTTTAACGTATAACGTATATCGTATAACGTATAACGTATAACGTATAACGTTTAACGTATAACGTATAACGTATAACGTATAACGTATAACGTATAACGTATAACGTATAACGTATAACGTATAACGTATAACGTATAACGTATAACGTATAACGTATAACGTATAACGTATAACGTATAACTTATAACGTATATCGTATAACGTATAACGTGCAACGTATAACGTATAACGTATAACGTATTACGTATTACGTATAACCTATAACGTCTAACGTATAACGTATAACGTATAACGTATAACGTATAACGTATAACGTATAACGTATAACGTATAACGCATAACGTATAACGTATAACGTATAACGTATAACGTATAACGTTTAACGTATAACGTATAACGTATAACGTATAACGTATAACGTATAACGTATAACGTATAACGTATAACGTATAGCGTATAACGAATAACGTATAACGTATAACGTACAACGTATATCGTACAACGTATATCGTATATCGTATAACGTATAACGTATAACGTATAACGTATAACGTATAACGTATAACGTATAACGTATAACGTATAACGTATAACGTATAACGTATAACGTATAACGTATAACGTATAACGTATAACGTATAACGTATATCCTATAACGCATAACGTATAACGTATAACGTATAACGTGTAACGTATAACGTATAACGAATAACGTATAACGTATAACGTATAACGTATAACGTATAACGTATAACGTTTAACGTATAACGTATAACGTATAACGTATAACGTATAACGTATAACGTATAACGTATAACGTATAACGTATAACGTATAACGTATAACGTATAACGTATAACGTATAACGTATAACGTATAACGTATATCCTATAACGCATAACGTATAACGTATAACGTATAACGTGTAACGTATAACGTATAACGAATAACGTATAACGTATAACGTATAACGTATAACGTACAACGCATAACGTATAACGTATAACGTATAACGTATAACGTATAACGTATAACTTATAACGTATAACGTATAACGTATAACGTGTAACGTATAACGTATAACGTATAGCGTATAACGTATAACGTATAACGTATAACGTATAACGTATAACGTATAACGTATAACGTATAACGTATAACGTATAACGTATAACGTATAACGTATAACGTATAACGTATAACGTATAACGTATAACGTATAACGTATAACGTATAACGTATAACGTATAACGTATAACGTATAACGTAAAACGTAAAACGTATAACGTATAACGTATAACGTATAACGTATAACGTATAACGTATAACGTATAACGTATAACGTATAACGTATAACGTATAACGTATAACGTATAACGTATAACGTATAACGTATAACGTATAACGTATAACGTATAACGTATAACGTATAACGTATAACGTATAACGTATAACGTGTAACGTATAACGTATAACGTATAACGTATAACGTATAACGTATAACGTATAACGTATAACGTATAACGTATAACGTATAACGTATAACGTATAACGTATAACGTATAACGTATAACGTATAACGTATAACGTATAACTTATAACGTATATCGTATAACGTATAACGTGCAACGTATAACGTATAACGTATAACGTATTACGTATTACGTATAACCTATAACGTCTAACGTATAACGTATAACGTATAACGTATAACGTATAACGTATAACGTATAACGTATAACGTATAACGCATAACGTATAACGTATAACGTATAACGTATAACGTATAACGTTTAACGTATAACGTATAACGTATAACGTATAACGTATAACGTATAACGTATAACGTATAACGTATAACGTATAACGAATAACGTATAACGTATAACGTATAACGTATAACGTACAACGCATAACGTATAACGTATAACGTATAACGCATAACGTATAACGCATAACGTATAACGTATAACGTATAACGTATAACGTATAACGTGTAACGTATAACGTATATCCTGTAACGCATAAAGTATAGCGTATAACGCATAACGTATAACGTATAACGTATAACGTATAACGTATAACGTATAACGTATAACGTATAACGTATAACGTATAACTTATAACGTATATCGTATAACGTATAACGTGCAACGTATAACGTATAACGTATAACGTATTACGTATTACGTATAACCTATAACGTCTAACGTATAACGTATAACGTATAACGTATAACGTATAATGTATAACGTATAACGTATAACGTATAACGTATAACGTATAACGTATAACGTATAACGTATAACGTATAACGTATAACGTATAACGTATAACGTATAACGTATAACGTATAACGTATAACGTTTAACGTATAACGTATAACGTATAACGTATAACGTATAACGTATAACGTATAACGTATAACGTATAGCGTATAACGAATAACGTATAACGTATAACGTATAACGTATAACGTACAACGTATATCGTATAACGTATAACGTATAACGTATAACGTATAACGTATAACGTATAACGTATAACGTATAACGTATAACGTATAACGTATAACGTATAACGTATAACGTATAACGTATAAGGTATAACGTATAACGTATAACGTATAACGTATAACGTATAACGTATAACGTATAACGTATAACGTATAACGTATAACGTATAACGTATAACGTATAACGTATAACGTATAACGTATAACGTATAACGTATAACGTATAACGTATAACGTATAACGTATAACGTATAACGTATAACGTATAACGTATATCCTATAACGCATAACGTATAACGTATAACGTATAACGTGTAACGTATAACGTATAACGAATAACGTATAACGTATAACGTATAACGTATAACGTACAACGCATAACGTATAACGTATAACGTATAACGTATAACGCATAACGTATAACGCATAACGTATAACGTATAACGTATAACGTATAACGTATAACGTGTAACGTATAACGTATATCCTGTAACGCATAAAGTATAGCGTATAACGCATAACGTATAACGTATAACGTATAACGTATAACGTATAACGTATAACGTATAACGTATAACGTATAACGTATGACGAATACCGTAAAACGTAAAACGTATTACATATTACGCATAACGAGTAACGTATAACGTATAACGTATAACGTATAATGTATAACGAATAACGTATAACGTATAACGTATAACGTATAACGTATAACGTATAACGTATAACGTATAACGTATAACGTATAACGTATAACGTATAACGTATAACGTATAACGTATAACGTATAACGTAAAACGTAAAACGTATAACGTATAACGTATAACGTATAACGTATAACGTATAACGTATAACGTATAACGTATAACGTATAACGTATAACGTATAACGTATAACGTATAACGTATAACGTATAACGTATAACGTATAACGTATAACGTATAACGTATACCGTATAACGTATAACGTATAACGTATAACGTGTAACGTATAACGTGTAACGTATAACGTATAACGTATAACGTATAACGTATAACGTATAACGTATAACGTATAACGTATAACGTATAACGTATAACGTATAACGTATAACGTATAACTTATAACGTATATCGTATAACGTATAACGTGCAACGTATAACGTATAACGTATAACGTATTACGTATTACGTATAACCTATAACGTCTAACGTATAACGTATAACGTATAACGTATAACGTATAACGTATAACATATAACGTATAACGTATAACGCATAACGTATAACGTATAACGTATAACGTATAACGTATAACGTTTAACGTATAACGTATAACGTATAACGTATAACGTATAACGTATAACGTATAACGTATAATGTATAACGTATAGCGTATAACGAATAACGTATAACGTATAACGTATAACGTATAACGTACAACGTATATCGTATAACGTATAACGTATAACGTATAACGTATAACGTATAACGTATAACGTATAACGTATAACGTATAACGTATAACGTATAACGTATAACGTATAACGTATAACGTATAACGTATAACGTATAACGTATAACGTATAACGTATAACGTATAACGTATAACGTATAACGTATAACGTATAACGTATAACGTATAACGTATAACGTATAACGAATAACGTATAACGTATAACGTATAACGTATAACGTATAATGCATAACGTATAACGTATAACGTATAACGTAAAACGTATAACGTATAACGTATAACGTATAACGTATAACGCATAACGTATAACGTATAACGTATAACGTATAACGTATAACGTATAATGCATAACGTATAACGTATTACGTATAACGTATAACGAATAACGTATAACGTATAACGTATAACGTATAACGTATAACGTATAACGTATAACGTATAACGCATAACGTATAACGTATAACATATTACATATTACATATAACGTATAACGTACCACCTATAACGTATAACGTATAACGTATAACGTATCACGTATAACGTATAACGTATGACGTATCACGTATAAGGTATGACCTATAACGCATAACGTATAGCGTATAACGCATAACGTATAACGTATAACGTATAACGTATAACGTATAACGTATAACGCATAACGTATAACGTATAACGTATAACGCATAACGTATAACGTATAACGTTTAACGTATAACGTATAACGTATAACGCATAACGTATAACGTATAACGTATAACGTATAACGCATTACATATTACATATAACGTATAACGTACAACGTATAACGTATAACGTATAACGTATAACGTTTAACGTATAACGTATAACGTATAACGTATAACGTATAACGTATAACGTATAACGTATAACGTATAACGAATAACGTATAACGTATAACGTATAACGTATAACGTATAACGTACAAGGTATAACGTATAACGTATAACGTATAACGTATAACGTGTAACGTATAACGTGTAACGTATAACGTATAACGTATAACGTATAACGTACAACGTATCACGTATAACGTATATCCTATAACGCATAACGTATAACGTATAACGTATAACGTATAGCGTACAACGTACAACGTATAAAATGTAACGTCTAACGTTTAACGTATAACGTACAACGTATAACGTATAACGCATAACGTATAACGTACAACGTATAACGTAAAACGTATAACGTACAACGTACAACGTATAACGTATAACGTATATCGTATAACGTATAACGTATAACGTACAACGTATAACGTATAACGTATAACGTATAACGTATAACGTATAACGTATAACGTATAACGTATAACGTATAACGTATAACGCATAACGTATAACGCATAACGTATAACGTATAACGTGTAATGTATAACGTATAACGTGTAACGTATAACGTATAGCGTATAACGTATAACGTATTACATATTACATATAACGTATAACGTACAACGTATAACGTATAACGTATAACGTATAACGTATCACGTATAACGTATAACGTATGACGTATCACGTATAAGGTATGACCTATAACGCATTACGTATAGCGTATAACGCATAATGTATAACGTATAACGTATAACGTATAACGTATAACTTATAACGTATAACGTATAACGTATAACGTATAACGTATAACGTATAACGTATAACGTATAACGTATAACGTATAACGTATAACGTATAACGTATAACGTATAACGTATAACGTATAACGTATAACGTATAACGTATAACGTATAACGTATAACGTATAACGTATAACTTATAACGTATATCGTATAACGTATAACGTGCAACGTATAACGTATAACGTATAACGTATTACGTATAACGTATAACGTATAACGTATAACGTATATGGTATAACGTATAACGTATAACGTATAACGTATAACGTATAACGTATAACGTATAACGTATAACGTATAACGTATAACGTATAACGTATAACGTATAACGTATAACGTATAACGTATAACGTATAACGTATAACGTATAACGTATATCCTATAACGCATAACGTATAACGTATAACGTATAACGTGTAACGTATAACGTATAACGAATAACGTATAACGTATAACGTATAACGTATAACGTACAACGCATAACGTATAACGTATAACGTATAACGCATAACGTATAACGCATACCGTATAACGTATAACGTATAACGTATAACGTATAACGTGTAACGTGTAACGTATATCCTGTAACGCATAAGGTATAGCGTATAACGCATAACGTATAACGTATAACGTATAACGAATAACGTATAACGTATAACGTATAACGTATAACGTACAACGCATAACGTATAACGTATAACGTATAACGCATAACGTATAACGCATAACGTATAACGTATAACGTATAACGTATAACGTATAACGTTTAACGTATAACGTATAACGTATAACGTATAACGTATAACGTATAACGTATAACGTATAACGTATAACGTATAACGAATAACGTATAACGTATAACGTATAACGTATAACGTACAAGGTATAACGTATAACGTATAACGTATAACGTATAACGTGTAACGTATAACGTGTAACGTATAACGTATAACGTATAACGTATAACGTACAACGTATCACGTATAACGTATATCCTATAACGCATAACGTATAACGTATAACGTATAACGTATAGCGTACAACGTATAACGTATAAAATGTAACGTCTAACGTTTAACGTATAACGTACAACGTATAACGTATAACGCATAACGTATAACGTACAACGTATAACGTAAAACGTATAACGTACAACGTACAACGTATAACGTATAACGTATATAGTATAACGTATAACGTATAACGTACAACGTATAACGTATAACGTATAACGTATAACGTATAACGTATAACGTATAACGTGTAACGTATAACGTATAACGTATAACGTATAACGAATAACGTATAACGTATAACGTATAACGTATAACGCACAACGTATAACGTATAACGTATAACGTATAACGCATAACGTATAACGCATAACGTACAACGTATAACGTATAGCGAATAACGTATCACGTATAACGTATAACGTATAACGTTTAACGTATAACGTATAACGTATAACGTATAACGTATAACGTATAACGTATAACGTATAACGTATAACGTATAACGTATAACGTATAACGTATAACGTATAACGTATAACGCATAACGTATAACGTATAACGTATAACGTATAACGTATAACGTATAACGTATAACGTATAACGTATACCGTATAACGTATAACGTATAACGTATAACGCATAACGTATAACGTATAACGTATAACGTATAACGTATAACGTTTAACGTATAACGTATAACGTATAACGTATAACGTATAACGTATAACGTATAACGTATAACGTATAACGAATAACGTATAACGTATAACGTATAACGTATAACGTACAAGGTATAACGTATAACGTATAACGTATAACGTATAACGTGTAACGTATAACGTGTAACGTATAACGTATAACGTATAACGTATAACGTACAACGTATCACGTATAACGTATATCCTATAACGCATAACGTATAACGTATAACGTATAACGTATAGCGTACAACGTATAACGTATAAAATGTAACGTCTAACGTTTAACGTATAACGTACAACGTATAACGTATAACGCATAACGTATAACGTACAACGTATAACGTAAAACGTATAACGTACAACGTACAACGTATAACGTATAACGTATATCGTATAACGTATAACGTGTAACGTACAACGTATAACGTATAACGTATAACGTATAACGTATAACGTATAACGTATAACGTATAACGTATAACGTATAACGTATAACGTATAACGTATAACGTATAACGCATAACGTATAACGCATAACGTATAACGTATAACGTGTAATGTATAACGTATAACGTGTAACGTATAACGTATAGCGTATAACGTATAACGTATTACATATTACATATAACGTATAACGTACAACGTATAACGTATAACGTATAACGTATAACGTATCACGTATAACGTATAACGTATGACGTATCACGTATAAGGTATGACCTATAACGCATTACGTATAGCGTATAACGCATAATGTATAACGTATAATGTATAACGTATAACGTTTAACGTATAACGTATAACTTATAACGTATAACGTATAACGTATAACGTATAACGTATAACGTATAACGTATAACGTATAACGTATAACGTATAACGTATAACGTATAACGTATAACGTATAACGTATAACGTATAACGTATAACGTATAACGTATAACGTATAACGTATAACGTATAACGTATAACGTATAACTTATAACGTATATCGTATAACGTATAACGTGCAACGTATAACGTATAACGTATAACGTATTACGTATTACGTATAACCTATAACGTCTAACGTATAACGTATAACGTATAACGTATAACGTATAATGTATAACGTATAACGTATAACGTATAACGTATAACGTATAACGTATAACGTATAACGTATAACGTATAACGTATAACGTATAACGTATAACGTATAACGTATAACGTATAACGTATAACGTTTAACGTATAACGTATAACGTATAACGTATAACGTATAACGTATAACGTATAACGTATAACGTATAGCGTATAACGAATAACGTATAACGTATAACGTATAACGTATAACGTACAACGTATATCGTATAACGTATAACGTATAACGTATAACGTATAACGTATAACGTATAACGTATAACGTATAACGTAAAACGTATAACGTATAACGTATAACGTATAAGGTATAACGTATAACGTATAACGTATAACGTATAACGTATAACGTATAACGTATAACGTATAACGTATAACGTATAACGTTTAACGTATAACGTATAACGTATAACGTATAACGTATAACGTATAACGTATAACGTATAACGTATAGCGTATAACGAATAACGTATAACGTATAACGTATAACGTATAACGTATAACGTATAACGTACAACGTATATCGTATAACGTATAACGTATAACGTATAACGTATAACGTATAACGTATAACGTATAACGTATAACGTGTAACGTATAACGTATATCCTGTAACGCATAAAGTATAGCGTATAACGCATAACGTATAACGTATAACGTATAACGTATAACGTATAACGTATAACGTATAACGTATAACGTATAACGTATAACTTATAACGTATATCGTATAACGTATAACGTGCAACGTATAACGTATAACGTATAACGTATTACGTATTACGTATAACCTATAACGTCTAACGTATAACGTATAACGTATAACGTATAACGTATAATGTATAACGTATAACGTATAACGTATAACGTATAACGTATAACGTATAACGTATAACGTATAACGTATAACGTATAACGTATAACGTATAACGTATAACGTATAACGTATAACGTATAACGTATAACGTATAACGTATAACGTTTAACGTATAACGTATAACGTATAACGTATAACGTATAACGTATAACGTATAACGTATAACGTATAGCGTATAACGAATAACGTATAACGTATAACGTATAACGTATAACGTACAACGTATATCGTATAACGTATAACGTATAACGTATAACGTATAACGTATAACGTATAACGTATAACGTATAACGTATAACGTATAATGTATAACGTATAAGGTATAACGTATAACGTATAACGTATAACGTATAACGTATAACGTATAACGTATAACGTATAACGTATAACGTATAACGTATAACGTATAACGTATAACGTATAACGTATAACGTATAACGTATAACGTATAACCTATAACGTCTAACGTATAACGTATAACGTATAACGTATAACGTATAACGTATAACGTATAACGTATAACGTATAACGTATAACGTATAACGTATAACGTATAACGTATAACGTATAACGTATAACGTATAACGTATAACGTATAACGTATAACGTATAACGTATAACGTATATCCTATAACGCATAACGTATAACGTATAACGTATAACGTGTAACGTATAACGTATAACGAATAACGTATAACGTATAACGTATAACGTATAACGTACAACGCATAACGTATAACGTATAACGTATAACGCATAACGTATAACGCATAACGTATAACGTATAACGTATAACGTATAACGTATAACGTATAACGTATAACGTATGACGAATACCGTAAAACGTAAAACGTATTACATATTACGCATAACGAGTAACGTATAACGTATAACGTATAACGTATAACGTATAACGTATAACGTATAACGAATAACGTACAACGTATAACGTATAACGAATAACGTATAACGTATAACGTATAACGTATGACGTATCACGTATAAGGTATGACCTATAACGCATAACGTATAGCGTATAACGCATAACGTATAACGTATAACGTATAACGTATAACGTATAACGTATAACTTTTAACGTATAACGTATAAGGTATAACGTGTAACGTATAACGTATAACGTAAAACGTATTAAGTATTACGTATAACCTATAACGTCTAACGTATAACGTATAACGTATAACGTATAACGCATAACGTATAACGTATAACGTATTACGTTTAACCTGTAACGTCCAACGTATAACGTATAACGTATACCGTATAACGTATAACGTATAACTTGTAACGTATAACGTATAACGTATAACGTGTAACGTATAACGTATAACATAAAACGTATTACGTATTACGTATAACCTATAACGTCTAACGTATAACGTATAACGTATAACGTATATCGTATAACGTATAACGTATAACGTTTAACGTATAACGTATAACGTATAACGTATAACGTATAACGTATAACGTATAACGTATAACGTATAACGTATAACGTATAACGTATAACGTATAACGTATAACATATAACGTATAACGTATAACGTATAACGTATAACTTATAACGTATATCGTATAACGTATAACGTGCAACGTATAACGTATAACGTATAACGTATTACGTATTACGTATAACCTACAACGTCTAACGTATAACGTATAACGTATAACGTATAACGTATAACGTATAACGTATAACGTATAACGTATAACGCATAACGTATAACGTATAACGTATAACGTATAACGTATAACGTTTAACGTATAACGTATAACGTATAACGTATAACGTATAACGTATAACGTATAACGTATAACGTATAACGTATAGCGTATAACGAATAACGTATAAGGTATAACGTATAACGTATAACGTACAACGTATATCGTATAACGTATAACGTATAACGTATAACGTATAACGTATAACGTATAACGTATAACGTATAACGTATAACGTATAACGTATAACGTATAACGTATAACGTATAACGTATAACGTATAACGTATATCCTATAACGCATAACGTATAACGTATAACGTATATCGTATAACGTATAACGTTTAACGCATAACGTACAACGTATAACGTATAACGTATAACGTATAACGTATAACGTATAACGTATAACGTATAACGTATAACGTATAACGTATAACGTATAACGTATAACGTATAACGTATAACGTATAACGTATAACGTATAACGTATAACGTATAACGTTTAACGTATAACGTATAACGTATAACGTATAACGTACAACGTTTAACGTATAACGTATATCGTATAACGTATAACGTATAACGTATAACGTTTAACGTATAACGTATAACGTATAACGTATAACGTATAACGTATAACGTATAACGTATAACGTATAACGTATAACGTATAACGTATAACGTATAACGTATAACGTATAACGTATAACGTATAACGTATAACTTATAACGTATATCGTATAACGTATAACGTGCAACGTATAACGTATAACGTATAACGTATTACGTATTACGTATAACCTATAACGTCTAACGTATAACGTATAACGTATAACGTATAACGTATAACGTATAACGTATAACGTATAACGTATAACGCATAACGTATAACGTATAACGTATAACGTATAACGTATAACGTTTAACGTATAACGTATAACGTATAACGTATAACGTATAACGTATAACGTATAACGTATAACGTATAACGTATAGCGTATAACGAATAACGTATAACGTATAACGTACAACGTATATCGTACAACGTATATCGTATATCGTATAACGTATAACGTATAACGTATAACGTATAACGTATAACGTATAACGTATAACGTATAACGTATAACGTATAACGTATAACGTATAACGTATAACGTATAACGTATAACGTATAACGTATAACGTATATCCTATAACGCATAACGTATAACGTATAACGTATAACGTGTAACGTATAACGTATAACGAATAACGTATAACGTATAACGTATAACGTATAACGTATAACGTATAACGTTTAACGTATAACGTATAACGTATAACGTATAACGTATAACGTATAACGTATAACGTATAACGTATAACGTATAAGGTATAACGTATAACGTATAACGTATAACGTATAACGTATAACGTATAACGTATATCCTATAACGCATAACGTATAACGTATAACGTATAACGTGTAACGTATAACGTATAACGAATAACGTATAACGTATAACGTATAACGTATAACGTACAACGCATAACGTATAACGTATAACGTATAACGTATAACGTATAACGTATAACTTATAACGTATAACGTATAACGTATAACGTGTAACGTATAACGTATAACGTATAGCGTATAACGTATAACGTATAACGTATAACGTATAACGTATAACGTATAACGTATAACGTATAACGTATAACGTATAACGTATAACGTATAACGTATAACGTATAACGTATAACGTATAACGTATAACGTATAACGTATAACGTATAACGTATAACGTATAACGTATAACGTATAACGTGTAACGTATAACGTATAACGAATAACGTATAACGTATAACGTATAACGTATAACGTACAACGCATAACGTATAACGTATAACGTATAACGCATAACGTATAACTTTTAACGTATAACGTATAACGTATAACGTATAACGTATAACGTATAACGTATAACGTATAACGTATAACGTATAACGAATAACGTATAACGTATAACGTATAACGTATAACGTACAAGGTATAACGTATAACGTATAACGTATAACGTATAACGTGTAACGTATAACGTGTAACGTATAACGTATAACGTATAACGTATAACGTACAACGTATCACGTATAACGTATATCCTATAACGCATAACGTATAACGTATAACGTATAACGTATAGCGTACAACGTATAACGTATAAAATGTAACGTCTAACGTTTAACGTATAACGTACAACGTATAACGTATAACGCATAACGTATAACGTACAACGTATAACGTAAAACGTATAACGTACAACGTACAACGTATAACGTATAACGTATATCGTATAACGTATAACGTATAACGTACAACGTATAACGTATAACGTATAACGTATAACGTATAACGTATAACGTATAACGTATAACGTATAACGTACAACGTATAACGTATAACGCATAACGTATAACGTACAACGTATAACGTAAAACGTATAACGTACAACGTACAACGTATAACGTATAACGTATATCGTATAACGTATAACGTATAACGTACAACGTATAATGTATAACGTATAACGTATAACGTATAACGTATAACGTATAACGTATAACGTATAACGTATAACGTATAACGCATAACGTATAACGCATAACGTATAACGTATAACGTGTAATGTATAACGTATAACGTGTAACGTATAACGTATAGCGTATAACGTATAACGTATTACATATTACATATAACGTATAACGTACAACGTATAACGTATAACGTATAACGTATAACGTATAACGTATAACGTATAACGTATGACGTATCACGTATAAGGTATGACCTATAACGCATTACGTATAGCGTATAACGCATAATGTATAACGTATAACGTATAACGTATAACGTATAACTTATAACGTATAACGTATAACGTATAACGTATAACGTATAACGTATAACGTATAACGAATAACGTATAACGTATAACGTATAACGTATAACGTATAACGTATAACGTATAACGTATAACGTATAACTTATAACGTATATCGTATAACGTATAACGTGCAACGTATAACGTGTAACGTATAACGTATTACGTATTACGTATAACGTATAACGTATAACGTATAACGTATAATGTATAACGTATAACGTATAACGTATAACGTATAACGTATAACGTATAACGTATAACGTATAACGTATAACGTATAACGTATAACGTATAACGTATAACGTATAACGTATAACGTATAACGTATAACGTATAACGTATAACGTATAACGTATAACGTATAACGTATAACGTATAACGTATAACGTATAACGTATAACGTATAACGTATAACGTATAACGTACAACGTATAACGTATAACGTAGAACGTATAACGTATAACGTATAACGTAAAACGTAAAACGTATAACGTATAACGTATAACGTATAACGTATAACGTATAACGTATAACGTATAACGTATAACGTATAACGTATAACGTATAACGTATAACGTATAACGTATAACGTATAACGTATAACGTATAACGTATAACGTATAACGTATAACGTATAACGTATAACGTATAACGTATAACGTATAACGTATAACGTATAACGTATAACGTATAACGTATAACGTATAACGTATAACGTATAACGTATAACGTATAACGTATAACGTATAACGTATAACGTATAACGTATAACGTATATCCTATAACGCATAACGTATAACGTATAACGTATAACGTGTAACGTATAACGTATAACGAATAACGTATAACGTATAACGTATAACGTATAACGTACAACGCATAACGTATAACGTATAACGTATAACGTATAACGTATAACGTATAACTTATAACGTATAACGTATAACGTATAACGTGTAACGTATAACGTATAACGTATAGCGTATAACGTATAACGTATAACGTATAACGTATAACGTATAACGTATAACGTATAACGTATAACGTATAACGTATAACGTATAACGTATAACGAGTAACGTATAACGTATAACGTATAACGTATAACGTACAACGTATAACGTATAACGTATAACGTATAACGTATAACGTATAACGTATAACGTATAACGTATAACGTATAACGTATAACGTATATCCTATAACGCATAACGTATAACGTATAACGTATAACGTATAACGTATAACGTATAACGCATAACGTATACCGTATAACGTATAACGTATAACGTATAACGTATAACGTATAACGTATAACGTATAACGTATAACGTATAACGTATAACGTATAACGTATAACGTATAACGTATAACGTATAACGTATAACGTATAACGTATAACGTATAACGTATAACGTATAACGTATAACGTATAACGTATAACGTATAACGTATAACGTACAACGTATAACGTAAAACGTATAACGTACAACGTACAACGTATAACGTATAACGTATATCGTATAACGTATAACGTATAACGTACAACGTATAACGTATAACGTATAACGTATAACGTATAACGTATAACGTATAACGTATAACGTATAACGTACAACGTATAACGTATAACGCATAACGTATAACGTACAACGTATAACGTAAAACGTATAACGTACAACGTACAACGTATAACGTATAACGTATATCGTATAACGTATAACGTATAACGTACAACGTATAATGTATAACGTATAACGTATAACGTATAACGTATAACGTATAACGTATAACGTATAACGTATAACGTATAACGCATAACGTATAACGCATAACGTATAACGTATAACGTGTAATGTATAACGTATAACGTGTAACGTATAACGTATAGCGTATAACGTATAACGTATTACATATTACATATAACGTATAACGTACAACGTATAACGTATAACGTATAACGTATAACGTATAACGTATAACGTATAACGTATGACGTATCACGTATAAGGTATGACCTATAACGCATTACGTATAGCGTATAACGCATAATGTATAACGTATAACGTATAACGTATAACGTATAACTTATAACGTATAACGTATAACGTATAACGTATAACGTATAACGTATAACGTATAACGAATAACGTATAACGTATAACGTATAACGTATAACGTATAACGTATAACGTATAACGTATAACGTATAACTTATAACGTATATCGTATAACGTATAACGTGCAACGTATAACGTGTAACGTATAACGTATTACGTATTACGTATAACGTATAACGTATAACGTATAACGTATAATGTATAACGTATAACGTATAACGTATAACGTATAACGTATAACGTATAACGTATAACGTATAACGTATAACGTATAACGTATAACGTATAACGTATAACGTATAACGTATAACGTATAACGTATAACGTATAACGTATAACGTATAACGTATAACGTATAACGTATAACGTATAACGTATAACGTATAACGTATAACGTATAACGTATAACGTATAACGTACAACGTATAACGTATAACGTAGAACGTATAACGTATAACGTATAACGTAAAACGTAAAACGTATAACGTATAACGTATAACGTATAACGTATAACGTATAACGTATAACGTATAACGTATAACGTATAACGTATAACGTATAACGTATAACGTATAACGTATAACGTATAACGTATAACGTATAACGTATAACGTATAACGTATAACGTATAACGTATAACGTATAACGTATAACGTATAACGTATAACGTATAACGTATAACGTATAACGTATAACGTATAACGTATAACGTATAACGTATAACGTATAACGTATAACGTATAACGTATAACGTATATCCTATAACGCATAACGTATAACGTATAACGTATAACGTGTAACGTATAACGTATAACGAATAACGTATAACGTATAACGTATAACGTATAACGTACAACGCATAACGTATAACGTATAACGTATAACGTATAACGTATAACGTATAACTTATAACGTATAACGTATAACGTATAACGTGTAACGTATAACGTATAACGTATAGCGTATAACGTATAACGTATAACGTATAACGTATAACGTATAACGTATAACGTATAACGTATAACGTATAACGTATAACGTATAACGTATAACGTATAACGTATAACGTATAACGTATAACGTATAACGTATAACGTATAACGTATAACGTATAACGTATAACGTATAACGTATAACGTATAACGTATAACGTATAACGTATAACGTATAACGTATAACGTACAACGTATAACGTATAACGTAGAACGTATAACGTATAACGTATAACGTAAAACGTAAAACGTATAACGTATAACGTATAACGTATAACGTATAACGTATAACGTATAACGTATAACGTATAACGTATAACGTATAACGTATAACGTATAACGTATAACGTATAACGTATAACGTATAACGTATAACGTATAACGTATAACGTATAACGTATAACGTATAACGTATAACGTATAACGTATAACGTATAACGTATAACGTATAACGTATAACGTATAACGTATAACGTATAACGTATAACGTATAACGTATAACGTATAACGTATAACGTATAACGTATATCCTATAACGCATAACGTATAACGTATAACGTATAACGTGTAACGTATAACGTATAACGAATAACGTATAACGTATAACGTATAACGTATAACGTACAACGCATAACGTATAACGTATAACGTATAACGTATAACGTATAACGTATAACTTATAACGTATAACGTATAACGTATAACGTGTAACGTATAACGTATAACGTATAGCGTATAACGTATAACGTATAACGTATAACGTATAACGTATAACGTATAACGTATAACGTATAACGTATAACGTATAACGTATAACGTATAACGAGTAACGTATAACGTATAACGTATAACGTATAACGTACAACGTATAACGTATAACGTATAACGTATAACGTATAACGTATAACGTATAACGTATAACGTATAACGTATAACGTATAACGTATATCCTATAACGCATAACGTATAACGTATAACGTATAACGTATAACGTATAACGTATAACGCATAACGTATACCGTATAACGTATAACGTATAACGTATAACGTATAACGTATAACGTATAACGTATAACGTATAACGTATAACGTATAACGTATAACGTATAACTTATAACGTAAAACGTATTACATATTACGTATAACGAGTAACGTATAACGTATAACGTATAACGTATAACGTATAACGTATAACGTATAACGTATAACGTATAACGTATAACGTATAACGAGTAACGTATAACGTATAACGTATAACGTATAACGTACAACGTATAACGTATAACGTATAACGTATAACGTATAACGTATAACGTATAACGTATAACGTATAACGTATAACGTATAACGTATAACGTATAACGTATAACGTATAACGCATAACGTATAACGTATAACGTATAACGTATAACGTATAATGTATAACGTATAACGTATAACGTACAACCTATAACGTATAACGTATAACGTATAACGTATAACGTATAATGTATAACGTATAACGTATAACGTATAACGTATAACGTATATCCTATAACGCATAACGTATAACGTATAACGTATATCGTATA
>NW_027480272.1:0-27079 GCF_051014685.1 Ptiloglossa arizonensis
CCGCAAAGTTTCTGTTGCATCTGAAAGTAGAAACTCGCCCCATTACAACGGTATGAGTAGTTTTCCCCTAGGCCGTTCTTGTTATGCGTTTCGAGCATCAGAACTGCGAAAATTTGGAGTTTCTCATGCGTTTCTTACCTCAAAACTGCCATATCTCGCGAACGGATTGACCAATCCGCAAAGTTTCTGTTGCATCTGAAAGTAGAAACACGCCCCATTACAACGGTATGAGTAGTTTTCCCCTAGGCCGTTCTAGTTATTCGTTTCGAGCATCAGAACTGCGAAAATTGGGAGTTTCTCAAGCGTTTCTTACCTCAAAACTGCCATATCTCGCTAACGGATTGACCAATCCGCAAAGTTTCTGTTGCATCTGAAAGTAGAAACTCGCCCCATTACAACGGTACGAGTAGTTTTACCCTAGGCCGTTCTAGTTATTCGTTTCGAGCATCAGAACTAAGAAAATTTGGAGTTTCTCAAGCGTTTCTTACCTCAAAACTGTCATATCTCGCGAACGGATTGACCAATCCGCAAAGTTTCTGTTGCATCTGAAAGTAGAAACTCGCCCCAATACAACGGTATGAGTAGTTTTCCCCTAGGCCGTTCTAGTTATTCGTTTCGAGCATCAGAACTGCGAAAATTGGGAGTTTCTCAAGCGTTTCTTACCTCAAAACTGCCATATCTCGCGAACGGATTGACCAATCCGCAAAGTTTCTGTTGCATCTGAAAGTAGAAACTCGCCCCATTACAACGGTACGAGTAGTTTTCCCCTAGGCCGTTCTAGTTATTCGTTTCGAGCATCAGAACTAAGAAAATTTGGAGTTTCTCAAGCGTTTGTTACCTCAAAACTGCCATATCTCGCGAACGGATTGACCAATCCGCAAAGTTTCTGTTGCATCTGAAAGTGGAAACTCGCCCCATTACAAAGGTATGAGTAGTTTTCCCCTAGGCCGTTCTAGTTATTCGTTTCGAGCATCAGAACTGCGAAAATTTGGAGTTTCTCAAGCGTTTCTTACCTCAAAACTGCCATATCTCGCGAACGGATTGACCAATCCGCAAAGTTTCGGTTGCATCTGAAAGTAGAAACACGCCCCATTACAACGGTATGAGTAGTTTTCCCCTAGGCCGTTCTAGTTATTCGTTTCGAGCATCAGAACTGCGAAAATTTGGAGTTTCTCAAGCGTTTCTAACCTCAAAACTGCCATATCTCGCGAACGGATTGACCAATCCGCAAAGTTTCTGTTGCATCTGAAAGTAGAAACACGCCCCATTACAACGGTATGAGTAGTTTTCCCCTAGGCCGTTCTAGTTATGCGTTTCGAGCATCAGAACTGCGAAAATTTGGAGTTTCTCATGCGTTTCTTACCTCAAAACTGCCATATCTCGCGAACGGATTGACCAATCCGCAAAGTTTCTGTTGCATCTGAAAGTAGAAACACGCCCCATTACAACGGTATGAGTAGTTTTCCCCTAGGCCGTTCTAGTTATTCGTTTCGAGCATCAGAACTGCGAAAATTGGGAGTTTCTCAAGCGTTTCTTACCTCAAAACTGCCATATCTCGCTAACGGATTGACCAATCCGCAAAGTTTCTGTTGCATCTGAAAGTAGAAACTCGCCCCATTACAACGGTACGAGTAGTTTTACCCTAGGCCGTTCTAGTTATTCGTTTCGAGCATCAGAACTAAGAAAATTTGGAGTTTCTCAAGCGTTTCTTACCTCAAAACTGTCATATCTCGCGAACGGATTGACCAATCCGCAAAGTTTCTGTTGCATCTGAAAGTAGAAACTCGCCCCAATACAACGGTATGAGTAGTTTTCCCCTAGGCCGTTCTAGTTATTCGTTTCGAGCATCAGAACTGCGAAAATTGGGAGTTTCTCAAGCGTTTCTTACCTCAAAACTGCCATATCTCGCGAACGGATTGACCAATCCGCAAAGTTTCTGTTGCATCTGAAAGTAGAAACTCGCCCCATTACAACGGTACGAGTAGTTTTCCCCTAGGCCGTTCTAGTTATTCGTTTCGAGCATCAGAACTAAGAAAATTTGGAGTTTCTCAAGCGTTTGTTACCTCAAAACTGCCATATCTCGCGAACGGATTGACCAATCCGCAAAGTTTCTGTTGCATCTGAAAGTGGAAACTCGCCCCATTACAAAGGTATGAGTAGTTTTCCCCTAGGCCGTTCTAGTTATTCGTTTCGAGCATCAGAACTGCGAAAATTTGGAGTTTCTCAAGCGTTTCTTACCTCAAAACTGCCATATCTCGCGAACGGATTGACCAATCCGCAAAGTTTCGGTTGCATCTGAAAGTAGAAACACGCCCCATTACAACGGTATGAGTAGTTTTCCCCTAGGCCGTTCTAGTTATTCGTTTCGAGCATCAGAACTGCGAAAATTTGGAGTTTCTCAAGCGTTTCTAACCTCAAAACTGCCATATCTCGCGAACGGATTGACCAATCCGCAAAGTTTCTGTTGCATCTGAAAGTAGAAACACGCCCCATTACAACGGTATGAGTAGTTTTCCCCTAGACCGTTCTAGTTATTCGTTTCGAGCATCAGAACTAAGAAAATTTGGAGTTTCTCAAGCGTTTCTTACCTCAAAACTGCCATATCTCGCGAACGGATTGACCAATCCGCAAAGTTTCTGTTGCATCTGAAAGTAGAAACTCGCCCCATTACAACGGTACGAGTAGTTTTCCCCTAGGCCGTTCTAGTTATTCGTTTCGAGCATCAGAACTGCGAAAATTGGGAGTTTCTCAAGCGTTCCTTACCTCAAAACTGCCATATCTCGCGAACGGATTGACCAATCCGCAAAGTTTCTGTTGCATCTGAAAGTAGAAACTCGCCCCATTACAACGGTATGAGTAGTTTTCCCCTAGGCCGTTCTAGTTATTCGTTTCGAGCATCAGAACTGCGAAAATTGGGAGTTTCTCAAGCGTTTCTTACATCAAAACTGCCATATCTCGCGAACGGATTGACCAATCCGCAAAGTTTCTGTTGCATCTGAAAGTAGAAACTCGCCCCATTACAACGGTATGAGTAGTTTTCCCCTAGGCCGTTCTAGTTATTCGTTTCGAGCATCAGAACTAAGAAAATTTGGAGTTTCTCAAGCGTTTCTTACTTCAAAACTGCCATGTCTCGCGAACGGATTGACCAATCCGCAAAATTTCTCTTGCATCTGGAAGTAGAAACTCGCCCCATTACAACGGTATGAGTAGTTTTCCCCTAGGCCGTTCTAGTTATTCGTTTCGAGCATCAGAACTGCGAAAATTTGGAGTTTCTCAAGCGTTTCTAACCTCAAAACTGCCATATCTCGCGAACGGATTGACCAATCCGCAAAGTTTCTGTTGCATCTGAAAGTAGAAACACGCCCCATTACAACGGTATGAGTAGTTTTCCCCTAGACCGTTCTAGTTATTCGTTTCGAGCATCAGAACTAAGAAAATTTGGAGTTTCTCAAGCGTTTCTTACCTCAAAACTGCCATATCTCGCGAACGGATTGACCAATCCGCAAAGTTTCTGTTGCATCTGAAAGTAGAAACTCGCCCCATTACAACGGTACGAGTAGTTTTTCCCTAGGCCGTTCTAGTTATTCGTTTCGAGCATCAGAACTAAGAAAATTTGGAGTTTCTCAAGCGTTTCTTACTTCAAAACTGCCATGTCTCGCGAACGGATTGACCAATCCGCAAAATTTCTCTTGCATCTGGAAGTAGAAACTCGCCCCATTACAACGGTATGAGTAGTTTTCCCCTAGGCCGTTCTAGTTATTCGTTTCGAGCATCAGAACTGCGAAAATTTGGAGTTTCTCAAGCGTTTCTAACCTCAAAACTGCCATATCTCGCGAACGGATTGACCAATCCGCAAAGTTTCTGTTGCATCTGAAAGTAGAAACTCGCCCCATTACAACGGTATGAGTAGTTTTCCCCTAGGCCGTTCTAGTTATTCGTTTCGAGCATCAGAACTGCGAAAATTGGGAGTTTCTCAAGCGTTTCTTACATCAAAACTGCCATATCTCGCGAACGGATTGACCAATCCGCAAAGTTTCTGTTGCATCTGAAAGTAGAAACTCGCCCCATTACAACGGTATGAGTAGTTTTCCCCTAGGCCGTTCTAGTTATTCGTTTCGAGCATCAGAACTAAGAAAATTTGGAGTTTCTCAAGCGTTTCTTACTTCAAAACTGCCATGTCTCGCGAACGGATTGACCAATCCGCAAAATTTCTCTTGCATCTGGAAGTAGAAACTCGCCCCATTACAACGGTATGAGTAGTTTTCCCCTAGGCCGTTCTAGTTATTCGTTTCGAGCATCAGAACTGCGAAAATTTGGAGTTTCTCAAGCGTTTCTAACCTCAAAACTGCCATATCTCGCGAACGGATTGACCAATCCGCAAAGTTTCTGTTGCATCTGAAAGTAGAAACACGCCCCATTACAACGGTATGAGTAGTTTTCCCCTAGACCGTTCTAGTTATTCGTTTCGAGCATCAGAACTAAGAAAATTTGGAGTTTCTCAAGCGTTTCTTACCTCAAAACTGCCATATCTCGCGAACGGATTGACCAATCCGCAAAGTTTCTGTTGCATCTGAAAGTAGAAACTCGCCCCATTACAACGGTACGAGTAGTTTTTCCCTAGGCCGTTCTAGTTATTCGTTTCGAGCATCAGAACTAAGAAAATTTGGAGTTTCTCAAGCGTTTCTTACTTCAAAACTGCCATGTCTCGCGAACGGATTGACCAATCCGCAAAATTTCTCTTGCATCTGGAAGTAGAAACTCGCCCCATTACAACGGTATGAGTAGTTTTCCCCTAGGCCGTTCTAGTTATTCGTTTCGAGCATCAGAACTGCGAAAATTTGGAGTTTCTCAAGCGTTTCTAACCTCAAAACTGCCATATCTCGCGAACGGATTGACCAATCCGCAAAGTTTCTGTTGCATCTGAAAGTAGAAACACGCCCCATTACAACGGTATGAGTAGTTTTCCCCTAGACCGTTCTAGTTATTCGTTTCGAGCATCAGAACTAAGAAAATTTGGAGTTTCTCAAGCGTTTCTTACCTCAAAACTGCCATATCTCGCGAACGGATTGACCAATCCGCAAAGTTTCTGTTGCATCTGAATGTAGAAACTCGCCCCAATACAACGGTATGAGTAGTTTTCCCCTAGGCCGTTCTAGTTATTCGTTTCGAGCATCAGAACTGCGAAAATTGGGAGTTTCTCAAGCGTTTCTTACCTCAAAACTGCCATATCTCGCGAACGGATTGACCAATCCGCAAAGTTTCTGTTGCATCTGAAAGTAGAAACTCGCCCCATTACAACGGTACGAGTAGTTTTCCCCTAGGCCGTTCTAGTTATTCGTTTCGAGCATCAGAACTAAGAAAATTTGGAGTTTCTCAAGCGTTTGTTACCTCAAAACTGCCATATCTCGCGAACGGATTGACCAATCCGCAAAGTTTCTGTTGCATCTGAAAGTAGAAACACGCCCCATTACAACGGTATGAGTAGTTTTCCCCTAGACCGTTCTAGTTATTCGTTTCGAGCATCAGAACTAAGAAAATTTGGAGTTTCTCAAGCGTTTCTTACCTCAAAACTGCCATATCTCGCGAACGGATTGACCAATCCGCAAAGTTTCTGTTGCATCTGAAAGTAGAAACTCGCCCCAATACAACGGTATGAGTAGTTTTCCCCTAGGCCGTTCTAGTTATTCGTTTCGAGCATCAGAACTGCGAAAATTGGGAGTTTCTCAAGCGTTTCTTACCTCAAAACTGCCATATCTCGCGAACGGATTGACCAATCCGCAAAGTTTCTGTTGCATCTGAAAGTAGAAACTCGCCCCATTACAACGGTACGAGTAGTCTTCCCCTAGGCCGTTCTAGTTATTCGTTTCGAGCATCAGAACTAAGAAAATTTGGAGTTTCTCAAGCGTTTGTTACCTCAAAACTGCCATATCTCGCGAACGGATTGACCAATCCGCAAAGTTTCTGTTGCATCTGAAAGTAGAAACTCGCCCCATTACAACGGTATGAGTAGTTTTCCCCTAGGCCGTTCTAGTTATTCGTTTCGAGCATCAGAACTGCGAAAATTTGGAGTTTCTCAAGCGTTTCTAACCTCAAAACTGCCATATCTCGCGAACGGATTGACCAATCCGCAAAGTTTCTGTTGCATCTGAAAGTAGAAACACGCCCCATTACAACGGTATGAGTAGT
Source organism: Ptiloglossa arizonensis (assembly GCF_051014685.1). Taxonomy (NCBI): domain Eukaryota; kingdom Metazoa; phylum Arthropoda; class Insecta; order Hymenoptera; family Colletidae; genus Ptiloglossa; species Ptiloglossa arizonensis. Next base: position 6,187 of record NW_027480272.1, read on the forward strand.
TTTCCCCTAGACCGTTCTAGTTATTCGTTTCGAGCATCAGAACTAAGAAAATTTGGAGTTTCTCAAGCGTTTCTTACCTCAAAACTGCCATATCTCGCGAACGGATTGACCAATCCGCAAAGTTTCTGTTGCATCGGAAAGTAGAAACTCGCCCCATTACAACGGTACGAGTAGTTTTCCCCTAGGCCGTTCTAGTTATTCGAGTCGAGCATCAGAACTGCGAAAATTTTGAGTTTCTCAAGCGTTTCTTACCTCCAAACTGCCATATCTTGCGAACGGATGGACCAATCCGCAAAGTTTCTGTTGCATCTGAAAGTAGAAACTCGCCCGATTACAACGGTATGCGTACTTTTCCCCTAGGCCGTTCTAGTTACTCGTTTCGAGCATCAGAACTGCGAAAATTTTGAGTTTCTCAAGCGTTTCTTATCTCCAAACTGCCATATCTCGCGAACGGATTGATCAATCCGCAAAATTTCTGTTGCATCTGAAAGTAGAAACTCGCCCGATTACAACGGTATGCGTACTTTTCCCCTAGGCCGTTCTAGTTATTCGTTTCGAGCATCAGAACTGCGAAAATTTTGAGTTTCTCAAGCGTTTTTTACCTCCAAACTGCCATATCTCGCGAACGGATTGATCAATCCGCAAAATTTCTGTTGCATCTGAAAGTAGAAACTCGCCCGATTACAACGGTGGGTGTAGTTTTCCCCTAGGCCGTTCTAGTTATTCGTTTCGAGCATCAGAAGTGCGAAAATTTTGTGTTTCTCAAGCGTTTCTTACCTCCAAACTGCCATATCTCGCGAACGGATTGACCAATCCGCAAAATTTCTGTTGCATCTGAAAGTAGAAACTCTCCCGATTACTAGGGTATGCGCAATTTTCCCGTAGGCCGTTCTAGTTATTCGTTTCGAGCATCAGAACTGCGAAAATTTTGAGTTTCTCAAGCGTTTCTTATCTCCAAACAGCCATATCTCGCGAACGGATTGATCAATCCGCAAAATTTCTGTTGCATCTGAAAGTAGAAACTCGCCCGATTACAACGGTATGTGTAGTTTTCCCCTAGGCCGTTCCAGTTATTCGTTTCGAGCATCAGAACTGCGAAAATTTTGAGTTTCTCAAGCGTTTCTTACCTCCAAACTGCCATATCTCGCGAACGGATTTACCAATCCGCAAAATTTCTGTTGCATCTGAAAGTAGAAACTCGCCCGATTACAACGGTATGCGTACTTTTCCCCTAGGCCGTTCTAGTTATTCGTGTCGAGCATCAGAACTGCGAAAATTTTTAGTTTCTCAAGCGTTTCTTACCTAAAAACTGCCATATCTCGCGAACGGATTGACCAATCCGCAAAATTTCTGTTGCATCTGAAAGTAGAAACTCGCCCGATTACGACGATATGTGTAGTTTTCCCCTAGGCCGTTCCAGTTATTCGTTTCGAGCATCAGAAGTGCGAAAATTTTGTGTTTCTCAAGCGTTTCTTACCTCCAAACTGCCATATCTCGCGAACGGATTGACCAATCCGCAAAATTTCTGTTGCATCTGAAAGTAGAAACTCTCCCGATTACTAGGGTATGCGCACTTTTCCCGTAGGCCGTTCTAGTTATTCGTTTCGAGCATCAGAACTGCGAAAATTTTGAGTTTCTCAAGCGTTTCTTATCTCCAAACAGCCATATCTCGCGAACGGATTGATCAATCCGCAAAATTTCTGTTGCATCTGAAAGTAGAAACTCGCACGATTACAACGGTATGGGCACTTTTCCCCTAGGCCGTTCTAGTTATTCGTGTCGAGCATCAGAACTGCGAAAATTTTGAGTTTCTCAAGCGTTTCTTGCCTCCAAACTGCCATATCTTGCGAACGGATTGACCAATCCGCAAAGTTTCTGTTGCATCTGAAAGTAGAAACTCGCCCGATTACAACGGTATGCGTACTTTTCCCCTAGGCCGTTCTAGTTACTCGTTTCGAGCATCAGAAATGCGAAAATTTTGAGTTTCTCAAGCGTTTCTTATCTCCAAACTGCCATATCTCGCGAACGGATTGATGAATCCGCAAAATTCCTGTTGCATCTGAAAGTAGAAACTCGCCCGATTACAACGGTATGCGTACTTTTCCCCTAGGCCGTTCTAGTTACTCGTTTCGAGCATCAGAACTGCGAAAATTTTGAGTTTCTCAAGCGTTTCTTACCTCCAAACTGCCATATCTCGCGAACGGATTGACCAATCCGCAAAATTTCTGTTGCATCTGAAAGTAGAAACTCGCCCGATTACAACGGTATGTGTAGTTTTCCCCTAGGCCGTTCGAGTTATTCGTTTCGAGCATCAGAACTGCGCAAATTTTGAGTTTCTCAAGCGTTTCTTACATCCAAACTGCCATATCTCGCGAACGGATTGACCGATCCGCAAAATTTCTGTTGCATCTGAAAGTAGAAACTCTCCCGATTACAAGGGTATGCGCACTTTTCCCGTAGGCCGTTCTAGTTATTCGTTTCGAGCATCAGAACTGCGAAAATTTTGAGTTTCTCAAGCATTTCTTATCTCCAAACTGCCATATCTCGCGAACGGATTGATCAATCCGCAAAATTTCTGTTGCACCTGAAAGTAGAAACTCGCCCGATTACAACGGTATGGGCACTTTTCCCCTAGGCCGTTCTAGTTATTCGTGTCGAGCATCAGAACTGCGAAAATTTTGAGTTTCTCAAGCGTTTCTTACCTCCAAACTGCCATATCTCGCGAACGGATTGACCAATCCGCAAAATTTCTGTTGCATCTGAAAGTAGAAACTCGCCCGATTACAACGGTATGCGCACTTTTCCCCTAGGCCGTTCTAGTTATTCGTTTCGAGCATCAGAACTGCGAAAATTTTGAGTTTCTCAAGCGTTTCTTACCTCCAAACTGCCATATCTCGCGAAGGGATTGACCAATCCGCAAAATTTCTGTTGCATCTGAAAGTAGAAACTCGCCCGATTACAACGGTATGTGTAGTTTTCCCCTAGGCCGTTCCAGTTATTCATTTCGAGCATCAGAACTGCGAAAATTTTGAGTTTCTCAAGCGTTTCTTATCTCCAAACTGCCATATCTCGCGAACGGATTGATCAATCCGCAAAATTTCTGTTGCATCTGAAAGTAGAAACTCGCCCGATTACAACGGTATGTTTAGTTTTCCCCTAGGCCGTTCCAGTTATTCGTTTCGAGCATCAGAACTGCGAAAATTTTGAGTTTCTCAAGCGTTTCTTACATCCAAACTGCCATATCTCGCGAACGGATTGACCGATCCCCAAAATTTCTGTTGCATCTGAAAGTACAAACTCTCCCGATTACAAGGGTATGCGCACTTTTCCCGTAGGCCGTTCTAGTTATTCGTTTCGAGCATCAGAACTGCGAAAGTTTTGAGTTTCACAAGCGTTTCTTACATCCAAACGGCCATATCTCGCGAACGGATGGACCAATCCACAAAATTTCTGTTGCATCTGAAAGTAGAAACTCGCCCGATTACAACGGTATGCGCACTTTTCCCCTAGGCCGTTCTAGTTATTCGTTTCGAGCATTAGAACTGCGAAAATTTTGAGTTTCTCAAGCGTTTCTTACCTCCAAACTGCCATATCTCGCGAACGGATTGACCAATCCGCAAAGTTTCTGTTGCATCTGAAAGTAGAAACTCGCCCGATTACAACGGTATGTTTAGTTTTCCCCTAGGCCGTTCCAGTTATTCGTTTCGAGCATCAGAACTGCGAAAATTTTGAGTTTCTCAAGCGTTTCTTACATCCAAACTGCCATATCTCGCGAACGGATTGACCGATCCCCAAAATTTCTGTTGCATCTGAAAGTAGAAACTCTCCCGATTACAAGGGTATGCGCACTTTTCCCGTAGGCCGTTCTAGTTATTCGTTTCGAGCATCAGAACTGCGAAAGTTTTGAGTTTCACAAGCGTTTCTTACATCCAAACGGCCATATCTCGCGAACGGATGGACCAATCCACAAAATTTCTGTTGCATCTGAAAGTAGAAACTCGCCCGATTACAACGGTATGCGCTCTTCTCCCCTAGGCCGTTCTAGTTATTCGTTTCGAGCATTAGAACTGCGAAAATTTTGAGTTTCTCAAGCGTTTCTTACCTCCAAACTGCCATATCTCGCGAACGGATTGACCAATCCGCAAAGTTTCTGTTGCATCTGAAAGTAGAAACTCGCCCGATTACAACGGTATGTGTAGTTTTCTCCTAGGCCGTTCCAGTTATTCGTTTCGAGCATCAGAACTGCGAAAATTTTGAGTTTCTCAAGCGTTTCTTACATCCAAACTGCCATATCTCGCGAACGGATTGACCGATCCGCAAAATTTCTGTTGCATCTGAAAGTAGAAACTCGCCCGATTACAACGGTATGCGCACTTTTCCCCTAGGCCGTTCTAGTTATTCGTTTCGAGCATTAGAACTGCGAAAATTTTGAGTTTCTCAAGCGTTTCTTACCTCCAAACTGCCATATCTCGCGAACGGATTGACCAATCCGCAAAGTTTCTGTTGCATCTGAAGGTAGAAACTCGCCCGATTACAACGGTATGTTTAGTTTTCCCCTAGGCCGTTCCAGTTATTCGTTTCGAGCATCAGAACTGCGAAAATTTTGAGTTTCTCAAGCGTTTCTTACATCCAAACTGCCATATCTCGCGAACGGATTGACCGATCCCCAAAATTTCTGTTGCATCTGAAAGTAGAAACTCTCCCGATTACAAGGGTATGCGCACTTTTCCCGTAGGCCGTTCTAGTTATTCGTTTCGAGCATCAGAACTGCGAAAGTTTTGAGTTTCTCAAGCGTTTCTTACATCCAAACGGCCATATCTCGCGAACGGATGGACCAATCCACAAAATTTCTGTTGCATCTGAAAGTAGAAACTCGCCCGATTACAACGGTATGCGCTCTTTTCCCCTAGGCCGTTCTAGTTATTCGTTTCGAGCATTAGAACTGCGAAAATTTTGAGTTTCTCAAGCGTTTCTTACCTCCAAACTGCCATATCTCGCGAACGGATTGACCAATCCGCAAAGTTTCTGTTGCATCTGAAAGTAGAAACTCGCCCGATTACAACGGTATGTGTAGTTTTCTCCTAGGCCGTTCCAGTTATTCGTTTCGAGCATCAGAACTGCGAAAATTTTGAGTTTCTCAAGCGTTTCTTACATCCAAACTGCCATATCTCGCGAACGGATTGACCGATCCGCAAAATTTCTGTTGCATCTGAAAGTAGAAACTCGCCCGATTACAACGGTATGCGCACTTTTCCCCTAGGCCGTTCTAGTTATTCGTTTCGAGCATTAGAACTGCGAAAATTTTGAGTTTCTCAAGCGTTTCTTACCTCCAAACTGCCATATCTCGCGAACGGATTGACCAATCCGCAAAATTTCTGTTGCATCTGAAAGTAGAAACTCGCCCGATTACAACGGTATGTGTAGTTTTCCCCAAGGCCGTTCCAGTTATTCATTTCGAGCATCAGAACTGCGAAAATTTTGAGTTTCTCAAGCGTTTCTTATCTCCAAACTGCCATATCTCGCGAACGGATTGACCAATCCGCAAAATTTCTGTTGCATCTGAAAGTAGAAACTCGCCCGATTACGACGGTATGTGTAGTTTTCCCCTAGGCCGTTCCAGTTATTCGTTTCGAGCATCAGAACTGCGAAAATTTTGAGTTTCTCAAGCGTTTCTTACATCCAAACTGCCATATCTCGCGAACGGATTGACCGATCCGCAAAATTTCTGTTGCATCTGAAAGTAGAAACTCGCCCGATTACAACGGTATGCCCACTTTTCCCCTAGGCCGTTCTAGTTATTCGTTTCGATCATTAGAACTGCGAAAATTCTGAGTTTCTCAAGCGTTTCTTATCTCCAAACTGCCATATCTCGCGAACGGATTGACCAATCCGCAAAATTTCTGTTGCATCTGATAGTAGAAACTCGCCTGATTACAACGGTATGTGTAGTTTTCCCCTAGGCCGTTCCAGTTATTCGTTTCGAGCATCAGAACTGCGAAAATTTTGAGTTTCTCAAGCGTTTCTTACATCCAAACTGCCATATCTCGCGAACGGATTGACCGATCCCCAAAATTTCTGTTGCATCTGAAAGTAGAAACTCTCCCGATTACAAGGGTATGCGCACTTTTCCCGTAGGCCGTTCTAGTTATTCGTTTCGAGCATCAGAACTGCGAAAGTTTTGAGTTTCTCAAGCGTTTCTTACATCCAAACGGCCATATCTCGCGAACGGATGGACCAATCCACAAAATTTCTGTTGCATCTGAAAGTAGAAACTCGCCCGATTACAACGGTATGCGCTCTTTTCCCCTAGGCCGTTCTAGTTATTCGTTTCGAGCATTAGAACTGCGAAAATTTTGAGTTTCTCAAGCGTTTCTTACCTCCAAACTGCCATATCTCGCGAACGGATTGACCAATCCGCAAAATTTCCGTTGCATCTGAAAGTAGAAACTCGCCCGATTACAACGGTATGTGTAGTTTTCCCCTAGGCCGTTCTAGTTATTCGTTTCGAGCATCAGAACTGCGCAAATTTTGAGTTTCTCAAGCGTTTCTTACCTCCAAACTGCCATATCTCGCGAACGGATTGACCAATCCGCAAAATTTCTGTTGCATCTGAAAGTAGAAACTCGCCCGATTACAACGGTATGCGCTCTTTTCCCCTAGGCCGTTCTAGTTATTCGTTTCGAGAATCAGAACTGCGCAAATTTTGAGTTTCTCAAGCGTTTCTTACATCCAAACTGCCATATCTCGCGAACGGATTGACCGATCCGCAAAATTTCTGTTGCATCTGAAAGTAGAAACTCGCCCGATTACAACGGTAAGCGCACTTTTCGCCTAGGCCGTTCTAGTTACTCGTTTCGATCATTAGAACTGCGAAAATTCTGAGTTTCTCAAGCGTTTCTTATCTCCAAACTGCCATATCTCGCGAACGGATTGACCAATCCGCAAAATTTCTGTTGCATCTGATAGTAGAAACTCGCCTGATTACAACGGTATGTGTAGTTTTCCCCTAGGCCGTTCCAGTTATTCGTTTCGAGCATCAGAACTGCGAAAATTTTGAGTTTCTCAAGCGTTTCTTACATCCAAACTGCCATATCTCGCGAACGGATTGACCGATCCCCAAAATTTCTGTTGCATCTGAAAGTAGAAACTCTCCCGATTACAAGGGTATGCGCACTTTTCCCGTAGGCCGTTCTAGTTATTCGTTTCGAGCATCAGAACTGCGAAAGTTTTGAGTTTCTCAAGCGTTTCTTACATCCAAACGGCCATATCTCGCGAACGGATGGACCAATCCACAAAATTTCTGTTGCATCTGAAAGTAGAAACTCGCCCGATTACAACGGTATGCGCTCTTTTCCCCTAGGCCGTTCTAGTTATTCGTTTCGAGCATTAGAACTGCGAAAATTTTGAGTTTCTCAAGCGTTTCTTACCTCCAAACTGCCATATCTCGCGAACGGATTGACCAATCCGCAAAATTTCCGTTGCATCTGAAAGTAGAAACTCGCCCGATTACAACGGTATGTGTAGTTTTCCCCTAGGCCGTTCTAGTTATTCGTTTCGAGCATCAGAACTGCGCAAATTTTGAGTTTCTCAAGCGTTTCTTACCTCCAAACTGCCATATCTCGCGAACGGATTGACCAATCCGCAAAATTTCTGTTGCATCTGAAAGTAGAAACTCGCCCGATTACAACGGTATGCGCTCTTTTCCCCTAGGCCGTTCTAGTTATTCGTTTCGAGAATCAGAACTGCGCAAATTTTGAGTTTCTCAAGCGTTTCTTACATCCAAACTGCCATATCTCGCGAACGGATTGACCGATCCGCAAAATTTCTGTTGCATCTGAAAGTAGAAACTCGCCCGATTACAACGGTAAGCGCACTTTTCGCCTAGGCCGTTCTAGTTACTCGTTTCGAGCATCAGAACTGCGAAAATTTTGAGTTTCTCAAGCGTTTCTTATCTCCAAACTGCCATATCTCGCGAACGGATTGATCAATCCGCAAAATTTCTGTTGCATCTGAAAGTAGAAACTCGCCCGATTACAACGGTATGGGCACTTTTCCCCTAGGCCGTTCTCATCATTCGTGTCGAGCATCAGAACTGCGAAAATTTTGAGTTTCTCAAGCGTTTCTTACCTCCAAACTGCCATATCTTGCAAACGGATTGACCAATCCGCAAAATTTCTGTTGCATCTGAAAGTAGAAACTAGCCCGATTACAAGGGTATGCGCACTTTTCCCGTAGGCCGTTCTAGTTACTCGTTTCGAGCATCAGAACTGCGAAAATTTTGAGTTTCTCAAGCGTTTCTTATCTCCAAACTGCCATATCTCGCGAACGGATTGATCAATCCGCAAAATTTCTGTTGCATCTGAAAGTAGAAACTCGCCCGATTACAACGGTATGGGCACTTTTCCCCTAGGCCGTTCTCATCATTCGTGTCGAGCATCAGAACTGCGAAAATTTTGAGTTTCTCAAGCGTTTCTTACCTCCAAACTGCCATATCTTGCGAACGGATTGACCAATCCGCAAAACTTCTGTTGCATCTGAAAGTAGAAACTCGCCCGATTACAAGGGTATGCGCACTTTTCCCGTAGGCCGTTCTAGTTACTCGTTTCGAGCATCAGAACTGCGAAAATTTTGAGTTTCTAAAGCGTTTCTTATCTCCAAACTGCCATATCTCGCGAACGGATTGATCAATCCGCAAAGTTTCTGTTGCATCTGAAAGTAGAAACTCGCCCGATTACAACGGTATGCGCACTTTTCCCCTAGGCCGTTCTAGTTATTCGTTTCGAGCATTAGAACTGCGAAAATTTTGAGTTTCTCAAGCGTTTCTTACCTCCAAACTGCCATATCTCGCGAACGGATTGACCAGTCCGCAAAATTTCTGTTGCATCTGAAAGTAGAAACTCGCCCGATTACAACGGTATGTGTAGTTTTCCCCTAGGCCGTTCCAGTTATTCATTTCGAGCATCAGAACTGCGAAAATTTTCAGTTTCTCAAGCGTTTCTTATCTCCAAACTGCCATATCTCGCGAACGGATTGACCAATCCGCAAAATTTCTGTTGCATCTGAAAGTAGAATCTCGCCCGATTACGACGGTATGTGTAGTTTTCCCCTAGGCCGTTCCAGTTATTCGTTTCGAGCATCAGAACTGCGAAAATTTTGAGTTTCTCAAGCGTTTCTTACATCCAAACTGCCATATCTCGCGAACGGATTGACCGATCCGCAAAATTTCTGTTGCATCTGAAAGTAGAAACTCGCCCGATTACAACGGTATGCGCACTTTTCCCCTAGGCCGTTCTAGTTATTCGTTTCGAGCATTAGAACTGCGAAAATTTTGAGTTTCTCAAGCGTTTCTTATCTCCAAACGGCCATATCTCGCGAACGGATTGACCAATCCGCAAAATTTCTGTTGCATCTGATAGTAGAAACTCGCCCGATTACAACGGTATGCGCTCTTTTCCCCTAGGCCGTTCTAGTTATTCGTTTCGAGCATTAGAACTGCGAAAATTTTGTGTTTCTCAAGCGTTTCTTACCTCCAAACTGCCATATCTCGCGCACGGATTGACCAATCCGCAAAATTTCTGTTGCATCTGAAAGTAGAAACTCGCCCGATTACAACGGTATGTGTAGTTTTCCCCTAGGCCGTTCCAGTTATTCGTTTCGAGCATCAGAACTGCGAAAATTTTGAGTTTCTCAAGCGTTTCTTACATCCAAACTTCCATATCTCGCGAACAGATTGACCGATCCGCAAAATTTCTGTTGCATCTGAAAGTAGAAACTCTCCCGATTACAAGGGTATGCGCACTTTTCCCATAGGCCGTTCTAGTTATTCGTTTCGAGCATCAGAACTGCGAAAATTTTGAGTATCTCAAGCGTTTCTTACCTCCAAACTGCCATATCTCGCGAACGGATTGTCCAATTCGCAAAATTTCTGTTGCATCTGAAAGTAGAAACTCGCCCGATTACGACGGTGTGTGTAGTTTTCCCCTAGGCCGTTCCAGTTATTCGTTTCGAGCATCAGAACTGCGAAAATTTTGAGTTTCTCAAGCGTTTCTTACATCCAAACTGCCATATCTCGCGAACGGATTGACCGATCCTCAAAATTTCTGTTGCATCTGAAAGTAGAAACTCGCCCGACTACAACGGTATGCGCACTTTTCCCCTAGGCCGTTCTAGTTATTCGTTTCGAGCATTAGAACTGCGAAAATTTTGAGTTTCTCAAGCGTTTCTTACCTCCAAACTGCCATATCTCGCGAACGGATTGACCAATCCGCAAAATTTCTGTTGCATCTGATAGTAGAAACTCGCCCGATTACAACGGTATGTGTAGTTTTCCCCTAGGCCGTTCCAGTTATTCGTTTCGAGCATCAGAACTGCGAAAATTTTGAGTTTCTCAAGCGTTTCTTACCTCCAAACTGCCATATCTCGCGAACGGATTGACCAATCCGCAAAATTTCTGTTGCATCTGAAAGTAGAAACTCGCCCGATTACAACGGTATGCGTACTTTTCCCCTAGGCCGTTCTAGTTATTCGTGTCGAGCATCAGAACTGCGAAAATTTTGAGTTTCTCAAGCGTTTCTTATCTCCAAACTGCCATATCTCGCGAACGGATTGATCAATCCGCAAAATTTCTGTTGCACCTGAAAGTAGAAACTCGCCCGATTACAACGGTATGGGCACTTTTCCCCTAGGCCGTTCCAGTTATTCGTTTCGAGCATCAGAACTGCGAAAATTTTGAGTTTCTCAAGCGTTTCTTACCTCCAAACTGCCATATCTCGCGAACGGATTGACCAATCCGCAAAATTTCTGTTGCATCTGAAAGTAGAAACTCGCCCGATTACAACGGTATGCGTACTTTTCCCCTAGGCCGTTCTAGTTATTCGTGTCGAGCATCAGAACTGCGAAAATTTTGAGTTTCTCAAGCGTTTCTTATCTCCAAACTGCCATATCTCGCGAACGGATTGATCAATTCGCAAAATTTCTGTTGCACCTGAAAGTAGAAACTCGCCCGATTACAACGGTATGGGCACTTTTCCCCTAGGCCGTTCTAGTTATTCGTGTCGAGCATCAGAACTGCGAAAATTTTGAGTTTCTCAAGCGTTTCTTACCTCCAAACTGCCATATCTTGCGAACGGATTGACCAATCCGCAAAATTTCTGTTGCATCTGATAGTAGAAACTCGCCCGATTACAACGGTATGTGTAGTTTTCCCCTAGGCCGTTCCGGTTATTCGTTTCGAGCACCAGAACTGCGAAAATTTTGAGTTTCTCAAGCGTTTCTTACCTCCAAACTGCCATATCTCGCGAACGGATTGACCAATCCGCAAAATTTCTGTGGCATCTGAAAGTAGAAACTCGCCCGATTACAACGGTATGCGCACTTTTCCCCTAGGCCGTTCTAGTTATTCGTTTCGAGCATCAGAACTGCGAAAATTTTGAGTTTCTCAAGCGTTTCTTACCTCCAAACTGCCATATCTCGCGAACGGATTGACCAATCCGCAAAATTTCTGTTTCATCTGAAAGTAGAAACTCGCCCGATTACAAAGGTATGTGTAGTTTTCCCCTAGGCTGTTCCAGTTATTCATTTCGAGCATCAGAACTGCAAAAATTTTGAGTTTCTCAAGCGTTTCTTATCTCCAAACTGCCATATCTCGCGAACGGATTGATCAATCCGCAAAATTTCTGTTGCATCTGAAAGTAGAAACTCGCCCGATTACAACGGTATGCGTACTTTTCCCCTAGGCCGTTCCAGTTATTCGTTTCGAGCATTAGAACTGCGAAAATTTTGAGTTTCACAAGCGTTTCTTACATCCAAACTGCCATATCTCGCGAACGGATTGACCGATCCGTAAAATTTCTGTTGCATCTGAAAGTAGAAACTCGCCCGATTACAACGGTATGCGCACTTTTCCCCTAGGCCGTTCTAGTTATTCGTTTCGAGCATTAGAACTGCGAAAATTTTGAGTTTCTCAAGCGTTTCTTACCTCCAAACTGCCATATCTCGCGAACGGATTGACCAATCCGCAAAATTTCTGTTGCATCTGATAGTAGAAACTCGCCCGATTACAACGGTATGTGTAGTTTTCCCCTAGGCCGTTCCAGTTATTCGTTTCGAGCATCAGAACTGCGAAAATTTTGAGTTTCTCAAGCGTTTCTTACATCCAAACTGCCATATCTCGCGAACGGATTGACCGATCCCCAAAATTTCTGTTGCATCTGAAAGTAGAAACTCTCCCGATTACAAGGGTATGCGCACTTTTCCCGTAGGCCGTTCTAGTTATTCGTTTCGAGCATCAGAAATGCGAAAATTTTGAGTTTCTCAAGCGTTTCTTACATCCAAACGGCCATATCTCGCGAACGGATGGACCAATCCACAAAATTTCTGTTGCATGTGAAAGTAGAAACTCGCCCGATTACAACGGTATGCGCTCTTTTCCCCTAGGCCGTTCTAGTTATTCGTTTCGAGCATCAGAACTGCGCAAATTTTGAGTTTCTCAAGCGTTTCTTACCTCCAAACTGCCATATCTCGCGAACGGATTGACCAATCCGCAAAGTTTCTGTTGCATCTGAAAGTAGAAACTCGCCCGATTACAACGGTATGCGTACTTTTCCCCTAGGCCGTTCTAGTTACTCGTTTCGAGCATCAGAACTGCGAAAATTTTGAGTTTCTCAAGCGTTTCTTATCTCCAAACTGCCATATCTCGCGAACGGATTGATGAATCCGCAAAATTCCTGTTGCATCTGAAAGTAGAAACTCGCCCGATTACAACGATAGTTGTAGTTTTCCCCTAGGCCGTTCCGGTTATTCGTTTCGAGCACCAGAACTACGAAAATTTTGAGTTTCTCAAGCGTTTCTTACCTCCAAACTGCCATATCTCGCGAACGGATTGACCAATCCGCAAAATTTCTGTGGCATCTGAAAGTAGAAACTCGCCCGATTACAACGGTATGCGCACTTTTCCCCTAGGCCGTTCTAGTTATTCGTTTCGAGCATCAGAACTGCGAAAATTTTGAGTTTCTCAAGCGTTTCTTACCTCCAAACTGCCATATCTCGCGAACGGATTGACCAATCCGCAAAATTTCTGTTTCATCTGAAAGTAGAAACTCGCCCGATTACAAAGGTATGTGTAGTTTTCCCCTAGGCCGTTCCAGTTATTCATTTCGAGCATCAGAACTGCGAAAATTTTGAGTTTCTCAAGCGTTTCTTATCTCCAAACTGCCATATCTCGCGAACGGATTGATCAATCCGCAAAATTTCTGTTGCATCTGAAAGTAGAAACTCGCCCGATTACAACGGTATGCGTACTTTTCCCCTAGGCCGTTCCAGTTATTCGTTTCGAGCATTAGAACTGCGAAAATTTTGAGTTTCACAAGCGTTTCTTACATCCAAACTGCCATATCTCGCGAACGGATTGACCGATCCGCAAAATTTCTGTTGCATCTGAAAGTAGAAACTCGCCCGATTACAACGGTATGCGCACTTTTCCCCTAGGCCGTTCTAGTTATTCGTTTCGAGCATTAGAACTGCGAAAATTTTGAGTTTCTCAAGCGTTTCTTACCTCCAAACTGCCATATCTCGCGAACGGATTGACCAATCCGCAAAATTTCTGTTGCATCTGATAGTAGAAACTCGCCCGATTACAACGGTATGTGTAGTTTTCCCCTAGGCCGTTCCAGTTATTCGTTTCGAGCATCAGAACTGCGAAAATTTTGAGTTTCTCAAGCGTTTCTTACATCCAAACTGCCATATCTCGCGAACGGATTGACCGATCCCCAAAATTTCTGTTGCATCTGAAAGTAGAAACTCTCCCGATTACAAGGGTATGCGCACTTTTCCCGTAGGCCGTTCTAGTTATTCGTTTCGAGCATCAGAACTGCGAAAATTTTGAGTTTCTCAAGCGTTTCTTACATCCAAACGGCCATATCTCGCGAACGGATGGACCAATCCACAAAATTTCTGTTGCATCTGAAAGTAGAAACTCGCCCGATTACAACGGTATGCGCTCTTTTCCCCTAGGCCGTTCTAGTTATTCGTTTCGAGCATCAGAACTGCGCAAATTTTGAGTTTCTCAAGCGTTTCTTACCTCCAAACTGCCATATCTCGCGAACGGATTGACCAATCCGCAAAATTTCTGTTGCATCTGAAAGTAGAAACTCGCCCGATTACAACGGTATGCGTAGTTTCCCCCTAGGCCGTTCCAGTTATTCGTTTCGAGCATTAGAACTGCGAAAATTTTGAGTTTCTCAAGCGTTTCTTACATCCAAACTGCCATATCTCGCGAACGGATTGACCGATCCGTAAAATTTCTGTTGCATCTGAAAGTAGAAACTCGCCCGATTACAACGGTATGCGCACTTTTCGCCTAGGCCGTTCTAGTTAGTCGTTTCGAGCATCAGAACTGCGAAAATTTTGAGTTTCTCAAGCGTTTCTTATCTCCAAACTGCCATATCTCGCGAACGGATTGATCAATCCGCAAAATTTCTGTTGCATCTGAAAGTAGAAACTCGCCCGATTACAACGGTATGGGCACTTTTCCCCTAGGCCGTTCTAATCATTCGTGTCGAGCATCAGAACTGCGAAAATTTTGAGTTTCTCAAGCGTTTCTTACCTCCAAACTGCCATATCTTGCGAACGGATTGACCAATCCGCAAAATTTCTGTTGCATCTGAAAGTAGAAACTCGCCCGATTACAACGGTATGCGCACTTTTCCCCTAGGCCGTTCTAGTTATTCGTTTCGAGCATAAGTACTGCGAAAATTTTGAGTTTCTCAAGCGTTTCTTACCTCCAAACTGCCATATCTCGCGAACGGATTGACCAATCCGCAAAATTTCTGTTGCTTCTGAAAGTAGAAACTCGCCCGATTACAACGGTATGGGCACTTTTCCCCTAGGCCGTTCTAGTTATTCGAGTCGAGCATCAGAACTGCGAAAATTTTGAGTTTCTCAAGCGTTTCTTACCTCCAAACTGCCATATCTTGCGAACGGATGGACCAATCCGCAAAGTTTCTGTTGCATCTGAAAGTAGAAACTCGCCCGATTACAACGGTATGCGTACTTTTCCCCTAGGCCGTTCTAGTTACTCGTTTCGAGCATCAGAACTGCGAAAATTTTGAGTTTCTCAAGCGTTTCTTATCTCCAAACTGCCATATCTCGCGAACGGATCGATCAATCCGCAAAATTTCTGTTGTATCTGAAAGTAGAAACTCGCCCGATTACAACGGTAGGTGTAGTTTTCCCCTAGGCCGTTCTAGTTATTCGTTTCGAGCATCAGAACTGCGAAAATTTTGAGTTTCTCAAGCGTTTCTTACCTCCAAACTGCCATATCTCGCGAATGGATTGACCAATCCGCAAAATTTCTGTTGCTTCTGAAAGTATAAACTCTCCCGATTACAAGGGTATGCGCACTTTTCCCGTAGGCCGTTCTAGTTACTCGTTTCGAGCATCAGAACTGCGGAAATTTTGAGTTTCTAAAGCGTTTCTTATCTCCAAACTGCCATATCTCGCGAACGGATTGATCAATCCGCAAAATTTCTGTTGCATTTGAAAGTAGAAACTCGCCCGATTACAACGGTATGCGCACTTTTCCTCTAGGCCGTTCTAGTTATTCGTTTCGAGCATCAGAGCTGCGAAAATATTGAGTTTCTCAAGCGTTTCTTATCTCCAAACTGCCATATCTCGCGAACGGATTGATCAATCCGCAAAATTTCTGTTGCATCTGAAAGTAGAAACTCGCCCGATTACAACGGTATGGGCACTTTTCCCCTAGGCCGTTCTAGTTATTCGAGTCGAGCATCAGAACTGCGAAAATTTTGAGTTTCTCAAGCGTTTCTTACCTCCAAACTGCCATATCTCGCGAACGGATTGACCAATCCGCAAAATTTCTGTGGCATCTGAAAGTAGAAACTCGCCCGATTACAACGGTATGCGCACTTTTCCCCTAGGCCGTTCTAGTTATTCGTTTCGAGCATCAGAACTGCGAAAATTTTGAGTTTCTCAAGCGTTTCTTACCTCCAAACTGCCATATCTCGCGAACGGATTGACCAATCCGCAAAATTTCTGTTTCATCTGAAAGTAGAAACTCGCCCGATTACAAAGGTATGTGTAGTTTTCCCCTAGGCCGTTCCAGTTATTCATTTCGAGCATCAGAACTGCAAAAATTTTGAGTTTCTCAAGCGTTTCTTATCTCCAAATTGCCATATCTCGCGAACGGATTGATCAATCCGCAAAATTTCTGTTGCATCTGAAAGTAGAAACTCGCCCGATTACAACGGTATGCGTACTTTTCGCGTAGGCCGTTCTAGTTACTCGTTTCGAGCATCAGAACTGCGAAAATTTTGAGTTTCTCAAGCGTTTCTTATCTCCAAACTGCCATATCTCGCGAACGGATTGATCAATCCGCAAAATTTCTGTTGCATCTGAAAGTAGAAACTCGCCCGATTACAACGGTATGGGCACTTTTCCCCTAGGCCGTTCTAATCATTCGTGTCGAGCATCAGAACTGCGAAAATTTTGAGTTTCTCAAGCGTTTCTTACCTCCAAACTGCCATATCTTGCGAACGGATTGACCAATCCGCAAAATTTCTGTTGCATCTGAAAGTAGAAACTCGCCCGATTACAACGGTATGCGCACTTTTCCCCTAGGCCGTTCTAGTTATTCGTTTCGAGCATAAGTACTGCGAAAATTTTGAGTTTCTCAAGCGTTTCTTACCTCCAAACTGCCATATCTCGCGAACGGATTGACCAATCCGCAAAATTTCTGTTGCTTCTGAAAGTAGAAACTCGCCCGATTACAACGGTATGGGCACTTTTCCCCTAGGCCGTTCTAGTTATTCGAGTCGAGCATCAGAACTGCGAAAATTTTGAGTTTCTCAAGCGTTTCTTACCTCCAAACTGCCATATCTTGCGAACGGATGGACCAATCCGCAAAGTTTCTGTTGCATCTGAAAGTAGAAACTCGCCCGATTACAACGGTATGCGTACTTTTCCCCTAGGCAGTTCTAGTTACTCGTTTCGAGCATCAGAACTGCGAAAATTTTGAGTTTCTCAAGCGTTTCTTATCTCCAAACTGCCATATCTCGCGAACGGATCGATCAATCCGCAAAATTTCTGTTGTATCTGAAAGTAGAAACTCGCCCGATTACAACGGTAGGTGTAGTTTTCCCCTAGGCCGTTCTAGTTATTCGTTTCGAGCATCAGAACTGCGAAAATTTTGAGTTTCTCAAGCGTTTCTTACCTCCAAACTGCCATATCTCGCGAATGGATTGACCAATCCGCAAAATTTCTGTTGCTTCTGAAAGTATAAACTCTCCCGATTACAAGGGTATGCGCACTTTTCCCGTAGGCCGTTCTAGTTACTCGTTTCGAGCATCAGAACTGCGGAAATTTTGAGTTTCTAAAGCGTTTCTTATCTCCAAACTGCCATATCTCGCGAACGGATTGATCAATCCGCAAAATTTCTGTTGCATTTGAAAGTAGAAACTCGCCCGATTACAACGGTATGCGCACTTTTCCTCTAGGCCGTTCTAGTTATTCGTTTCGAGCATCAGAGCTGCGAAAATATTGAGTTTCTCAAGCGTTTCTTATCTCCAAACTGCCATATCTCGCGAACGGATTGATCAATCCGCAAAATTTCTGTTGCATCTGAAAGTAGAAACTCGCCCGATTACAACGGTATGGGCACTTTTCCCCTAGGCCGTTCTAGTTATTCGAGTCGAGCATCAGAACTGCGAAAATTTTGAGTTTCTCAAGCGTTTCTTACCTCCAAACTGCCATATCTCGCGAACGGATTGACCAATCCGCAAAATTTCTGTGGCATCTGAAAGTAGAAACTCGCCCGATTACAACGGTATGCGCACTTTTCCCCTAGGCCGTTCTAGTTATTCGTTTCGAGCATCAGAACTGCGAAAATTTTGAGTTTCTCAAGCGTTTCTTACCTCCAAACTGCCATATCTCGCGAACGGATTGACCAATCCGCAAAATTTCTGTTTCATCTGAAAGTAGAAACTCGCCCGATTACAAAGGTATGTGTAGTTTTCCCCTAGGCCGTTCCAGTTATTCATTTCGAGCATCAGAACTGCAAAAATTTTGAGTTTCTCAAGCGTTTCTTATCTCCAAACTGCCATATCTCGCGAACGGATTGATCAATCCGCAAAATTTCTGTTGCATCTGAAAGTAGAAACTCGCCCGATTACAACGGTATGCGTACTTTTCCCCTAGGCCGTTCCAGTTATTCGTTTCGAGCATTAGAACTGCGAAAATTTTGAGTTTCACAAGCGTTTCTTACATCCAAACTGCCATATCTCGCGAACGGATTGACCGATCCGTAAAATTTCTGTTGCATCTGAAAGTAGAAACTCGCCCGATTACAACGGTATGCGCACTTTTCCCCTAGGCCGTTCTAGTTATTCGTTTCGACCATTAGAACTGCGAAAATTTTGAGTTTCTCAAGCGTTTCTTACCTCCAAACTGCCATATCTCGCGAACGGATTGACCAATCCGCAAAATTTCTGTTGCATCTGATAGTAGAAACTCGCCCGATTACAACGGTATGTGTAGTTTTCCCGTAGGCCGTTCCAGTTATTCGTTTCGAGCATCAGAACTGCGAAAATTTTGAGTTTCTCAAGCGTTTCTTACATCCAAACTGCCATATCTCGCGAACGGATTGACCGATCCCCAAAATTTCTGTTGCATCTGAAAGTAGAAACTCTCCCGATTACAAGGGTATGCGCACTTTTCCCGTAGGCCGTTCTAGTTATTCGTTTCGAGCATCAGAAATGCGAAAATTTTGAGTTTCTCAAGCGTTTCTTACATCCAAACGGCCATATCTCGCGAACGGATGGACCAATCCACAAAATTTCTGTTGCATCTGAAAGTAGAAACTCGCCCGATTACAACGGTATGCGCTCTTTTCCCCTAGGCCGTTCTAGTTATTCGTTTCGAGCATCAGAACTGCGCAAATTTTGAGTTTCTCAAGCGTTTCTTACCTCCAAACTGCCATATCTCGCGAACGGATTGACCAATCCGCAAAGTTTCTGTTGCATCTGAAAGTAGAAACTCGCCCGATTACAACGGTATGCGTACTTTTCCCCTAGGCCGTTCTAGTTACTCGTTTCGAGCATCAGAACTGCGAAAATTTGAGTTTCTCAAGCGTTTCTTATCTCCAAACTGCCATATCTCGCGAACGGATTGATGAATCCGCAAAATTCCTGTTGCATCTGAAAGTAGAAACTCGCCCGATTACAACGATAGTTGTAGTTTTCCCCTAGGCCGTTCCGGTTATTCGTTTCGAGCACCAGAACTACGAAAATTTTGAGTTTCTCAAGCGTTTCTTACCTCCAAACTGCCATATCTCGCGAACGGATTGACCAATCCGCAAAATTTCTGTGGCATCTGAAAGTAGAAACTCGCCCGATTACAACGGTATGCGCACTTTTCCCCTAGGCCGTTCTAGTTATTCGTTTCGAGCATCAGAACTGCGAAAATTTTGCGTTTCTCAAGCGTTTCTTACCTCCAAACTGCCATATCTCGCGAACGGATTGACCAATCCGCAAAATTTCTGTTTCATCTGAAAGTAGAAACTCGCCCGATTACAAAGGTATGTGTAGTTTTCCCCTAGGCCGTTCAGTTATTCATTTCGAGCATCAGAACTGCGAAAATTTTGAGTTTCTCAAGCGTTTCTTATCTCTAAACTGCCATATCTCGCGAACGGATTGATCAATCCGCAAATTTCTGTTGCATCTGAAAGTAGAAACTCGCCCGATTACAACGGTATGCGTACTTTCCCCTAGGCCGTTCCAGTTATTCGTTTCGAGCATTAGAACTGCGAAAATTTTGAGTTTCTCAAGCGTTTCTTACCTCCAAACTGCCATATCTCGCGAACGGATTGACCAATCCGCAAAATTTCTGTTTCATCTGAAAGTAGAAACTCGCCCGATTACAAAGGTATGTGTAGTTTTCCCCTAGGCCGTTCCAGTTATTCATTTCGAGCATCAGAACTGCGAAAATTTTGAGTTTCTCAAGCGTTTCTTATCTCTAAACTGCCATATCTCGCGAACGGATTGATCAATCGCAAAATTTCTGTTGCATCTGAAAGTAGAAACTCGCCCGATTACAACGGTATGCGCACTTTTCCCCTAGGCCGTTCTAGTTATTCGTTTCGAACATTAGAACTGCGAAAATTTTGAGTTTCTCAAGCGTTTCTTACCTCCAAACTGCCATATCTCGCGAACGGATTGACCAATCCGCAAAATTTCTGTTGCATCTGATAGTAGAAACTCGCCCGATTACAACGGTATGTGTAGTTTTCCCCTAGGCCGTTCCAGTTATTCGTTTCGAGCATCAGAACTGCGAAAATTTTGAGTTTCTCAAGCGTTTCTTACATCCAAACTGCCATATCTCGCGAACGGATTGACCGATCCCAAATTTCTGTTGCATCTGAAAGTAGAAACTCTCCCGATTACAAGGGTATGCGCACTTTTCCGTAGGCCGTTCTAGTTATTCGTTCGAGCATCAGCAACTGCGAAAATTTTGAGTTTCTCAAGCGTTTCTTACATCCAAACGGCCATATCTCGCGAACGGATGGACCAATCCACAAAATTTCTGTTGCATCTGAAAGTAGAAAACTCTCGCCGATTACAACGGTATGCGCTCTTTTCCCCTAGCCGTTCTAGTTATTCGTTTCGAGCATCAGAACTGCGCAAATTTTGAGTTTCTCAAGCGTTTCTTACCTCCAAACTGCCATATCTCGCGAACGGATTGACCAATCCGCAAAATTCTGTTGCATCTGAAAGTAGAAACTCGCCCGATTACACGGTATCGGTAGTTTCCCCCTAGCCGTTCCAGTTATTCGTTTCGAGCATTAGAACTGCGAAATTTTGAGTTGTCTCAAGCGTTTCTTATC
>NW_027480273.1:0-27076 GCF_051014685.1 Ptiloglossa arizonensis
CCAGAATGGCCTAGGGAAAAAATACACATACCGTTGTAATCGGGCGAGTTTCTACTTTCAGGTGCAACAGGAATTTTTGGGTTACGTCAATCCGTTCGCGAGATATGGGAGTTTGAAGCTAAGAAATGGTTGAGAAGACAACAAATCTTTCGCACTTCTGCTGCTCCAAACACTTAACCAGAATGGCCTAGGGAAAAAATACACATACCGTTGTAATCGGGCGAGTTTCTACTTTCAGATGCAATAGGAATTTTTGGGTTAGGTCAATCCGTTCGCGAGATATGGGAGTTTGAAGCTAAGAAATGGTTGAGAAGACAATAAATTTATCGCACTTCTGCTGCTCCAGTCGCTTAACCAGAATGGTCTAAGGGAAAAATACACGTACCGTTGTAATCGGGCGAGTTTCTACTTTCAGATGCAATAGGAATTTTTGGGTTAGGTCAATCCGTTCGCGAGATATGGGAGTTTGAAGACAAGAAATGGTTGAGAAGGCAAAAAATTTTTCGCAATTCCGCTGCTCCAAACGCTTAACTAGAATGGCCTAGGGAAAAAATACACATACCGTTGTAATCGGGCGAGTTTCTACTTTCAGATGCAACAGGAATTTTTGGGTTACGTCAATCCGTTCGCGAGATATGGGAGTTTGAAGCTAAGAAATGGTTGAGAAGACAACAAATTTTTCGCACTTCTGCTGCTCCAAACACTTAACCAGAATGGCCTAGGGACAAAATACACATACCGTTGTAATCGGGCGAGTTTCTACTTTCAGATGCAATAGGAATTTTTGGGTTAGGTCAATCCGTTCGCGAGATATGGGAGTTTGAAGACAAGAAATGGTTGAGAAGGCAAAAAATTTTTCGCAATTCCGCTGCTCCGAACGCTTAACCAGAATGGCCTAGGGAAAAAATACACATACCGTTGTAATCGGACGAGTTTCTACTTTCAGACGCAGCAGGAACTTCTGGGTTTGTTCAATCCGTTCGCGAGATATGGGAGTTTGAAGCTAAGAAATGGTTGAGAAGACAACAAATTTTTCGCACTTCTGCTGCTCCAAACGCTTAACCAGAATGGCCTAGGGAAAAAATACACATAGCGCTGTAATCGGGCGAGTTTCTACTTTCAGACACAACAGGAATTTTTGGGTTAGGTCAATCCGTTCGCGAGATATGGGAGTTTGAAGCCAAGAAATGGTTGAGAAGACAATAAATTTATCGCAGTTCTGCTGCTCCAATCGCTTAACCAGAATGGCCTAAGGGAAAAATACACGTACCGTTGTAATCGGGCGAGTTTCTACTTTCAGATGCAATAGGAATTTTTGGGTTAGGTCAATCCGTTCGCGAGATATGGGAGTTTGAAGCCAAGAAATGGTTGAGAAGGCAAAACATTTTTCGCAATCCTGCTGCTCCAAACGCTTAACCAGAATGGCCTAGGGAAAAAATACGCATATCGTTATAATCGGGCGAGTTTCTACTTTCAGACGCAGCAGGAATTTTTGGGTTTGGTCAATCCGTTCGCGAGATATGGGACTTTGAAGCCAAGAAATGGTTGAGAAGGCAAAAAATTTTTCGCAATTCTGCTGCTCCAAAAGCTTAACCAGAATGGCCTAGGGAAAAAATACAAATGTCGTTGCAATCGGGCGAGTTTCTACTTTCAGATGCAATAGGAATTTTTGGGTTAGGTCAATCCGTTCGCGAGATATGGGAGTTTGAAGACACGAAATGCTTGAGAAGGCAAAAATTTTTTCGCAATTCTGCTGCTCCAAACGCTTAACCAGAATGGCCTAGGGAAAAAATACACATACCGTTGTAATCGGGCGAGTTTCTACTTTCAGATGCAATAGGAATTTTTGGGTTAGGTCAATCCGTTCGCGAGATATGGGAGTTTTAAGACAAGAAATGGTTGAGAAGGCAAAAAATTTTTCGCAATTCCGCTGCTCCGAACGCTTAACCAGAATGGCCTAGGGAAAAAATACACATACCGTTGTAATCGGGCGAGTTTCTACTTTCAGGTGCAACAGGAATTTTTGGGTTACGTCAATCCGTTCGCGAGATATGGGAGTTTGAAGCTAAGAAATGGTTGAGAAGACAACAAATTTTTCGCACTTGTGCTGCTCCAAACACTTAACCAGAATGGCCTAGGGAAAAAATACACATACCGTTGTAATCGGGCGAGTTTCTACTTTCAGATGCAATAGGAATTTTTGGGTTAGGTCAATCCGTTCGCGAGATATGGGAGTTTGAAGACAAGAAATGGTTGAGAAGGCAAAAAATTTTTCGCAATTCCGCTGCTCCGAACGCTTAACCAGAATGGCCTAGGGAAAAAATACACATACCGTTGTAATCGGACGAGTTTCTACTTTCAGACGCAGCAGGAACTTCTGGGTTTGTTCAATCCGTTCGCGAGATATGGGAGTTTGAAGCTAAGAAATGGTTGAGAAGACAACAAATTTTTCGCACTTCTGCTGCTCCAAACGCTTAACCAGAATGGCCTAGGGAAAAAATACACATAGCGCTGTAATCGGGCGAGTTTCTACTTTCAGACACAACAGGAATTTTTGGGTTAGGTCAATCCGTTCGCGAGATAT
Source organism: Ptiloglossa arizonensis (assembly GCF_051014685.1). Lineage (NCBI taxonomy): Eukaryota > Metazoa > Arthropoda > Insecta > Hymenoptera > Colletidae > Ptiloglossa > Ptiloglossa arizonensis. The sequence continues at coordinate 2,585 of NW_027480273.1, forward strand.
GGGAGTTTGAAGCCAAGAAATGGTTGAGAAGACAATAAATTTATCGCAGTTCTGCTGCTCCAATCGCTTAACCAGAATGGCCTAAGGGAAAAATACACGTACCGTTGTAATCGGGCGAGTTTCTACTTTCAGATGCAATAGGAATTTTTGGGTTAGGTCAATCCGTTCGCAAGATATGGGAGTTTGAAGCCAAGAAATGGTTGAGAAGGCAAAACATTTTTCGCAATCCTGCTGCTCCAAACGCTTAACCAGAATGGCCTAGGGAAAAAATACGCATATCGTTATAATCGGGCGAGTTTCTACTTTCAGACGCAGCAGGAATTTTTGGGTTTGGTCAATCTGTTCGCGAGATATGGGACTTTGAAGCCAAGAAATGGTTGAGAAGGCAAAAAATTTTTCGCAATTCTGCTGCTCCAAAAGCTTAACCAGAATGGCCTAGGGAAAAAATACAAATGTCGTTGCAATCGGGCGAGTTTCTACTTTCAGGTGCAACAGGAATTTTTGGGTTACGTCAATCCGTTCGCGAGATATGGGAGTTTGAAGCTAAGAAATGGTTGAGAAGACAACAAATTTTTCGCACTTGTGCTGCTCCAAACACTTAACCAGAATGGCCTAGGGAAAAAATACACATACCGTTGTAATCGGGCGAGTTTCTACTTTCAGATGCATTAGGAATTTTTGTGTTAGGTCAATCAGTTCGCGAGATATGGGAGTTTGAAGACAAGAAATGGTTGAGAAGGCAAAAAATTTTTCGCAATTCCGCTGCTCCGAACGCTTAACCAGAATGGCCTAGGGAAAAAATACACATAGCGCTGTAATCGGGCGAGTTTCTACTTTCAGATGCAATAGGAATTTTTGGGTTAGGTCAATCCGTTCGCGAGATATGGGAGTTTGAAGACAAGAAATGGTTGAGAAGGCAAAAAATTTTTCGCAATTCCGCTGCTCCGAACGCTTAACCAGAATGGCCTAGGGAAAAAATACACATACCGTTGTAATCGGGCGAGTTTCTACTTTCAGGTGCAACAGGAATTTTTGGGTTACGTCAATCCGTTCGCGAGATATGGGAGTTTGAAGCTAAGAAATGGTTGAGAAGACAACAAATCTTTCGCACTTCTGCTGCTCCAAACACTTAACCAGAATGGCCTAGGGAAAAAATACACATACCGTTGTAATCGGGCGAGTTTCTACTTTCAGATGCAATAGGAATTTTTGGGTTAGGTCAATCCGTTCGCGTGATATGGGAGTTTGAAGCTAAGAAATGGTTGAGAAGACAATAAATTTATCGCACTTCTGCTGCTCCAGTCGCTTAACCAGAATGGTCTAAGGGAAAAATACACGTACCGTTGTAATCGGGCGAGTTTCTACTTTCAGATGCAATAGGAATTTTTGGGTTAGGTCAATCCGTTCGCGAGATATGGGAGTTTGAAGACAAGAAATGGTTGAGAAGGCAAAAAATTTTTCGCAATTCCGCCGCTCCAAACGCTTAACTAGAATGGCCTAGGGAAAAAATACACATACCGTTGTAATCGGGCGAGTTTCTACTTTCAGATGCAACAGGAATTTTTGGGTTACGTCAATCCGTTCGCGAGATATGGGAGTTTGAAGCTAAGAAATGGTTGAGAAGACAACAAATTTTTCGCACTTCTGCTGCTCCAAACACTTAACCAGAATGGCCTAGGGACAAAATACACATACCGTTGTAATCGGGCGAGTTTCTACTTTCAGATGCAATAGGAATTTTTGGGTTAGGTCAATCCGTTCGCGAGATATGGGAGTTTGAAGACAAGAAATGGTTGAGAAGGCAAAAAATTTTTCGCAATTCCGCTTCTCCGAACGCTTAACCAGAATGGCCTAGGGAAAAAATACACATACCGTTGTAATCGGACGAGTTTCTACTTTCAGACGCAGCAGGAACTTCTGGGTTTGTTCAATCCGTTCGCGAGATATGGGAGTTTGAAGCTAAGAAATGGTTGAGAAGACAACAAATTTTTCGCACTTCTGCTGCTCCAAACGCTTAACCAGAATGGCCTAGGGAAAAAATACACATAGCGCTGTAATCGGGCGAGTTTCTACTTTCAGACACAACAGGAATTTTTGGGTTAGGTCAATCCGTTCGCGAGATATGGGAGTTTGAAGCCAAGAAATGGTTGAGAAGACAATAAATTTATCGCAGTTCTGCTGCTCCAATCGCTTAACCAGAATGGCCTAAGGGAAAAATACACGTACCGTTGTAATCGGGCGAGTTTCTACTTTCAGATGCAATAGGAATTTTTGGGTTAGGTCAATCCGTTCGCAAGATATGGGAGTTTGAAGCCAAGAAATGGTTGAGAAGGCAAAACATTTTTCGCAATCCTGCTGCTCCAAACGCTTAACCAGAATGGCCTAGGGAAAAAATACGCATATCGTTATAATCGGGCGAGTTTCTACTTTCAGACGCAGCAGGAATTTTTGGGTTTGGTCAATCTGTTCGCGAGATATGGGACTTTGAAGCCAAGAAATGGTTGAGAAGGCAAAAAATTTTTCGCAATTCTGCTGCTCCAAAAGCTTAACCAGAATGGCCTAGGGAAAAAATACAAATGTCGTTGCAATCGGGCGAGTTTCTACTTTCAGGTGCAACAGGAATTTTTGGGTTACGTCAATCCGTTCGCGAGATATGGGAGTTTGAAGCTAAGAAATGGTTGAGAAGACAACAAATTTTTCGCACTTGTGCTGCTCCAAACACTTAACCAGAATGGCCTAGGGAAAAAATACACATACCGTTGTAATCGGGCGAGTTTCTACTTTCAGATGCATTAGGAATTTTTGTGTTAGGTCAATCAGTTCGCGAGATATGGGAGTTTGAAGACAAGAAATGGTTGAGAAGGCAAAAAATTTTTCGCAATTCCGCTGCTCCGAACGCTTAACCAGAATGGCCTAGGGAAAAAATACACATAGCGCTGTAATCGGGCGAGTTTCTACTTTCAGATGCAATAGGAATTTTTGGGTTAGGTCAATCCGTTCGCGAGATATGGGAGTTTGAAGACAAGAAATGGTTGAGAAGGCAAAAAATTTTTCGCAATTCCGCTGCTCCGAACGCTTAACCAGAATGGCCTAGGGAAAAAATACACATACCGTTGTAATCGGGCGAGTTTCTACTTTCAGATGCAATAGGAATTTTTGGGTTAGGTCAATCCGTTCGCGAGATATGGGAGTTTGAAGCTAAGAAATGGTTGAGAAGACAATAAATTTATCGCACTTCTGCTGCTCCAGTCGCTTAACCAGAATGGTCTAAGGGAAAAATACACGTACCGTTGTAATCGGGCGAGTTTCTACTTTCAGATGCAATAGGAATTTTTGGGTTAGGTCAATCCGTTCGCGAGATATGGGAGTTTGAAGCCAAGAAATGGTTGAGAAGGAATAAAATTTTTCGCAATTCTGCTGCTTCAAACGCTTAACCAGAATGGCCTAGGGAAAAAATACACATACTGTTGTAATCGGGCGAGTTTCTACTTTCAGATGCAATAGGAATTTTTGGGTTAGGTCAATCCGTTCGCGAGATATGGGAGTTTGAAGCTAAGAAATGGTTGAGAAGACAACAAATTTTTCGCACTTCTGCTGCTCCAAACACTTAACCAGAATGGCCTAGGGACAAAATACACATACCGTTGTAATCGGGCGAGTTTCTACTTTCAGATGCAATAGGAATTTTTGGGTTAGGTCAATCCGTTCGCGAGATATGGGAGTTTGAAGACAAGAAATGGTTGAGAAGGCAAAAAATTTTTCGCAATTCCGCTGCTCCGAACGCTTAACCAGAATGGCCTAGGGAAAAAATACACATACCGTTGTAATCGGACGAGTTTCTACTTTCAGACGCAGCAGGAACTTCTGGGTTTGTTCAATCCGTTCGCGAGATATGGGAGTTTGAAGCTAAGAAATGGTTGAGAAGACAACAAATTTTTCGCACTTCTGCTGCTCCAAACGCTTAACCAGAATGGCCTAGGGAAGAAATACACATAGCGCTGTAATCGGGCGAGTTTCTACTTTCAGACACAACAGGAATTTTTGGGTTAGGTCAATCCGTTCGCGAGATATGGGAGTTTGAAGCCAAGAAATGGTTGAGAAGACAATAAATTTATCGCAGTTCTGCTGCTCCAATCGCTTAACCAGAATGGCCTAAGGGAAAAATACACGTACCGTTGTAATCGGGCGAGTTTCTACTTTCAGATGCAATAGGAATTTTTGGGTTAGGTCAATCCGTTCGCGAGATATGGGAGTTTGAAGCCAAGAAATGGTTGAGAAGGCAAAACATTTTTCGCAATCCTGCTGCTCCAAACGCTTAACCAGAATGGCCTAGGGAAAAAATACGCATATCGTTATAATCGGGCGAGTTTCTACTTTCAGACGCAGCAGGAATTTTTGGGTTTGGTCAATCCGTTCGCGAGATATGGGACTTTGAAGCCAAGAAATGGTTGAGAAGGCAAAAAATTTTTCGCAATTCCGCTGCTCCGAACGCTTAACCAGAATGGCCTAGGGAAAAAATACACATACCGTTGTAATCGGGCGAGTTTCTACTTTCAGGTGTAACAGGAATTTTTGGGTTACGTCAATCCGTTCGCGAGATATGGGAGTTTGAAGCTAAGAAATGGTTGAGAAGACAACAAATTTTTCGCACTTGTGCTGCTCCAAACACTTAACCAGAATGGCCTAGGGAAAAAATACACATACCGTTGTAATCGGGCGAGTTTCTACTTTCAGATGCATTAGGAATTTTTGTGTTAGGTCAATCAGTTCGCGAGATATGGGAGTTTGAAGACAAGAAATGGTTGAGAAGGCAAAAAATTTTTCGCAATTCCGCTGCTCCGAACGCTTAACCAGAATGGCCTAGGGAAAAAATACACATAGCGCTGTAATCGGGCGAGTTTCTACTTTCAGATGCAATAGGAATTTTTGGGTTAGGTCAATCCGTTCGCGAGATATGGGAGTTTGAAGACAAGAAATGGTCGAGAAGGCAAAAAATTTTTCGCAATTCCGCTGCTCCGAACGCTTAACCAGAATGGCCTAGGGAAAAAATACACATACCGTTGTAATCGGGCGAGTTTCTACTTTCAGGTGCAACAGGAATTTTTGGGTTACGTCAATCCGTTCGCGAGATATGGGAGTTTGAAGCTAAGAAATGGTTGAGAAGACAACAAATTTTTCGCACTTGTGCTGCTCCAAACACTTAACCAGAATGGCCTAGGGAAAAAATACACATACCGTTGTAATCGGGCGAGTTTCTACTTTCAGATGCATTAGGAATTTTTGTGTTAGGTCAATCAGTTCGCGAGATATGGGAGTTTGAAGACAAGAAATGGTTGAGAAGGCAAAAAATTTTTCGCAATTCCGCTGCTCCGAACGCTTAACCAGAATGGCCTAGGGAAAAAATACACATAGCGCTGTAATCGGGCGAGTTTCTACTTTCAGATGCAATAGGAATTTTTGGGTTAGGTCAATCCGTTCGCGAGATATGGGAGTTTGAAGACAAGAAATGGTTGAGAAGGCAAAAAATTTTTCGCAATTCCGCTGCTCCGAACGCTTAACCAGAATGGCCTAGGGAAAAAATACACATACCGTTGTAATCGGGCGAGTTTCTACTTTCAGGTGCAACAGGAATTTTTGGGTTACGTCAATCCGTTCGCGAGATATGGGAGTTTGAAGCTAAGAAATGGTTGAGAAGACAACAAATCTTTCGCACTTCTGCTGCTCCAAACACTTAACCAGAATGGCCTAGGGAAAAAATACGCATATCGTTATAATCGGGCGAGTTTCTACTTTCAGACGCAGCAGGAATTTTTGGGTTTGGTCAATCCGTTCGCGAGATATGGGACTTTGAAGCCAAGAAATGGTTGAGAAGACAACAAATTTTTCGCACTTCTGCTGCTCCAAACACTTAACCAGAATGGCCTAGGGAAAAAATACAAATGCCGTTGTAATCGGGCGAGTTTCTACTTTCAGATGCAATAGGAATTTTTGGGTTAGGTCAATCCGTTCGCGAGATATGGGAGTTTGAAGACACGAAATGCTTGAGAAGGCAAAAAATTTTTCGCAATTCCGCTGCTCCGAACGCTTAACCAGAATGGCCTAGGGAAAAAATACAAATGTCGTTGTAATCGGGCGAGTTTCTACTTTCAGATGCAATAGGAATTTTTGGGTTAGGTCAATCCGTTCGCGAGATATGGGAGTTTGAAGACACGAAATGCTTGAGAAGGCAAAAATTTTTTCGCAATTCTGCTGCTCCAAACGCTTAACCAGAATGGCCTAGGGAAAAAATACACATACCGTTGTAATCGGGCGAGTTTCTACTTTCAGGTGCAACAGGAATTTTTGGGTTACGTCAATCCGTTCGCGAGATATGGGAGTTTGAAGCTAAGAAATGGTTGAGAAGACAACAAATCTTTCGCACTTCTGCTGCTCCAAACACTTAACCAGAATGGCCTAGGGAAAAAATACACATACCGTTGTAATCGGGCGAGTTTCTACTTTCAGATGCAATAGGAATTTTTGGGTTAGGTCAATCCGTTCGCGAGATATGGGAGTTTGAAGCCAAGAAATGGTTGAGAAGGCAACACATTTTTCGCAATTCTGCTGCTCCAAACGCTTAACCAGAATGGCCTAGGGAAAAAATACGCATATCGTTATAATCGGGCGAGTTTCTACTTTCAGACGCAGCAGGAATTTTTGGGTTTGGTCAATCCGTTCGCGAGATATGGGACTTTGAAGCCAAGAAATGGTTGAGAAGACAACAAATTTTTCGCACTTCTGCTGCTCCAAACACTTAACCAGAATGGCCTAGGGAAAAAATACAAATGCCGTTGTAATCGGGCGAGTTTCTACTTTCAGATGCAATAGGAATTTTTGGGTTAGGTCAATCCGTTCGCGAGATATGGGAGTTTGAAGACACGAAATGCTTGAGAAGGCAAAAATTTTTTCGCAATTCTGCTGCTCCAAACGCTTAACCAGAATGGCCTAGGGAAAAAATACACATACCGTTGTAATCGGGCGAGTTTCTACTTTCAGATGCAATAGGAATTTTTGGGTTAGGTCAATCCGTTCGCGAGATATGGGAGTTTGAAGACAAGAAATGGTTGAGAAGGCAAAAAATTTTTCGCAATTCCGCTGCTCCGAACGCTTAACCAGAATGGCCTAGGGAAAAAATACACATAGCGCTGTAATCGGGCGAGTTTCTACTTTCAGATGCAATAGGAATTTTTGGGTTAGGTCAATCCGTTCGCGAGATATGGGAGTTTGAAGACAAGAAATGGTTGAGAAGGCAACAAATTTTTCGCAATTCCGCTGCTCCGAACGCTTAACCAGAATGGCCTAGGGAAAAAATACACATACCGTTGTAATCGGGCGAGTTTCTACTTTCAGGTGCAACAGGAATTTTTGGGTTACGTCAATCCGTTCGCGAGATATGGGAGTTTGAAGCTAAGAAATGGTTGAGAAGACAACAAATCTTTCGCACTTCTGCTGCTCCAAACACTTAACCAGAATGGCCTAGGGAAAAAATACACATACCGTTGTAATCGGGCGAGTTTCTACTTTCAGATGCAATAGGAATTTTTGGGTTAGGTCAATCCGTTCGCGAGATATGGGAGTTTGAAGCCAAGAAATGGTTGAGAAGGCAACACATTTTTCGCAATTCTGCTGCTCCAAACGCTTAACCAGAATGGCCTAGGGAAAAAATACACATACCGTTGTAATCGGGCGAGTTTCTACTTTCAGACGCAGCAGGAACTTCTGGGTTTGTTCAATCCGTTCGCGAGATATGGGACTTTGAAGCCAAGAAATGGTTGAGAAGACAACAAATTTTTCGCACTTCTGCTGCTCCAAACACTTAACCAGAATGGCCTAGGGAAAAAATACAAATGCCGTTGTAATCGGGCGAGTTTCTACTTTCAGATGCAATAGGAATTTTTGGGTTAGGTCAATCCGTTCGCGGGATATGGGAGTTTGAAGACACGAAATGCTTGAGAAGGCAAAAATTTTTTCGCAATTCTGCTGCTCCAAACGCTTAACCAGAATGGCCTAGGGAAAAAATACACATACCGTTGTAATCGGGCGAGTTTCTACTTTCAGGTGCAACAGGAATTTTTGGGTTACGTCAATCCGTTCGCGAGATATGGGAGTTTGAAGCTAAGAAATGGTTGAGAAGACAACAAATCTTTCGCACTTCTGCTGCTCCAAACACTTAACCAGAATGGCCTAGGGAAAAAATACACATACCGTTGTAATCGGGCGAGTTTCTACTTTCAGATGCAATAGGAATTTTTGGGTTAGGTCAATCCGTTCGCGAGATATGGGAGTTTGAAGCCAAGAAATGGTTGAGAAGGCAACACATTTTTCGCAATTCTGCTGCTCCAAACGCTTAACCAGAATGGCCTAGGGAAAAAATACGCATATCGTTATAATCGGGCGAGTTTCTACTTTCAGACGCAGCAGGAATTTTTGGGTTTGGTCAATCCGTTCGCGAGATATGGGACTTTGAAGCCAAGAAATGGTTGAGAAGACAACAAATTTTTCGCACTTCTGCTGCTCCAAACACTTAACCAGAATGGCCTAGGGAAAAAATACAAATGCCGTTGTAATCGGGCGAGTTTCTACTTTCAGATGCAATAGGAATTTTTGGGTTAGGTCAATCCGTTCGCGAGATATGGGAGTTTGAAGACACGAAATGCTTGAGAAGGCAAAAAATTTTTCGCAATTCTGCTGCTCCAAAAGCTTAACCAGAATGGCCTAGGGAAAAAATACAAATGTCGTTGTAATCGGGCGAGTTTCTACTTTCAGATGCAATAGGAATTTTTGGGTTAGGTCAATCCGTTCGCGAGATATGGGAGTTTGAAGACACGAAATGCTTGAGAAGGCAAAAATTTTTTCGCAATTCTGCTGCTCCAAACGCTTAACCAGAATGGCCTAGGGAAAAAATACACATACCGTTGTAATCGGGCGAGTTTCTACTTTCAGATGCAATAGGAATTTTTGGGTTAGGTCAATCCGTTCGCGAGATATGGGAGTTTGAAGACAAGAAATGGTTGAGAAGGCAAAAAATTTTTCGCAATTCCGCTGCTCCGAACGCTTAACCAGAATGGCCTAGGGAAAAAATACACATACCGTTGTAATCGGGCGAGTTTCTACTTTCAGGTGCAACAGGAATTTTTGGGTTACGTCAATCCGTTCGCGAGATATGGGAGTTTGAAGCTAAGAAATGGTTGAGAAGACAACAAATTTTTCGCACTTCTGCTGCTCCAAACACTTAACCAGAATGGCCTGGGGAAAAAATACACATACCGTTGTAATCGGGCGAGTTTCTACTTTCAGGTGCAATAGGAATTTTTGGGTTAGGTCAATCCGTTCGCGAGATATGGGAGTTTGAAGACAAGAAATGGTTGAGAAGGCAAAAAATTTTTCGCAATTCCGCTGCTCCGAACGCTTAACCAGAATGGCCTAGGGAAAAAATACACGTAGCGCTGTAATCGGGCGAGTTTCTACTTTCAGACACAACAGGAATTTTTGGGTTAGGTCAATCCGTTCGCGAGATATGGGAGTTTGAAGCCAAGAAATGGTTGAGAAGACAATAAATTTATCGCAGTTCTGCTGCTCCAATCGCTTAACCAGAATGGCCAAAGGGAAAAATACACGTACCGTTGTAATCGGGCGAGTTTCTACTTTCAGATGCAATAGGAATTTTTGGGTTAGGTCAATCCGTTCGCGAGATATGGGAGTTTGAAGCCAAGAAATGGTTGAGAAGGCAAAACATTTTTCGCAATTCTGCTGCTCCAAACGCTTAACCAGAATGGCCTAGAGAAAAAATACGCATATCGTTATAATCGGGCGAGTTTCTACTTTCAGACGCAGCAGGAATTTTTGGGTTTGGTCAATCCGTTCGCGAGATATGGGACTTTGAAGCCAAGAAATGGTTGAGAAGGCAAAAAATTTTTCGCAATTCTGCTGCTCCAAAAGCTTAACCAGAATGGCCTAGGGAAAAAATACAAATGCCGTTGTAATCGGGCGAGTTTCTACTTTCAGATGCAATAGGAATTTTTGGGTTAGGTCAATCCGTTCGCGAGATATGGGAGTTTGAAGACACGAAATGCTTGAGAAGGCAAAAATTTTTTCGCAATTCTGCTGCTCCAAACGCTTAACCAGAATGGCCTAGGGAAAAAATACACATACCGTTGTAATCGGGCGAGTTTCTACTTTCAGATGCAACAGGAATTTTTGGGTTACGTCAATCCGTTCGCGAGATATGGGAGTTTGAAGCTAAGAAATGGTTGAGAAGGCAAAAATTTTTTCGCAATTCTGCTGCTCCAAACGCTTAACCAGAATGGCCTAGGGAAAAAATACACATACCGTTGTAATCGGGCGAGTTTCTACTTTCAGATGCAATAGGAATTTTTGGGTTAGGTCAATCCGTTCGCGAGATATGGGAGTTTGAAGACAAGAAATGGTTGAGAAGGCAAAAAATTTTTCGCAATTCCGCTGCTCCGAACGCTTAACCAGAATGGCCTAGGGAAAAAATACACATACCGTTGTAATCGGGCGAGTTTCAACTTTCAGGTGCAACAGGAATTTTTGGGTTACGTCAATCCGTTCGCGAGATATGGGAGTTTGAAGCTAAGAAATGGTTGAGAAGACAACAAATTTTTCGCACTTCTGCTGCTCCAAACACTTAACCAGAATGGCCTAGGGAAAAAATACACATACCGTTGTAATCGGGCGAGTTTCTACTTTCAGATGCAATAGGAATTTTTGGGTTAGGTCAATCCGTTCGCGAGATATGGGAGTTTGAAGCCAAGAAATGGTTGAGAAGGCAAAACATTTTTCGCAATTCTGCTGCTCCAAACGCTTAACCCGAATGGCCTAGGGAAAAAATACGCATATCGTTATAATCGGGCGAGTTTCTACTTTCAGACGCAGCAGGAATTTTTGGGTTTGGTCAATCCGTTCGCGGGATATGGGACTTTGAAGCCAAGAAATGGTTGAGAAGGCAAAAAATTTTTCGCAATTCTGCTGCTCCAAAAGCTTAACCAGAATGGCCTAGGGAAAAAATACAAATGCCGTTGTAATCGGGCGAGTTTCTACTTTCAGATGCAATAGGAATTTTTGGGTTAGGTCAATCCGTTCGCGAGATATGGGAGTTTGAAGACACGAAATGCTTGAGAAGGCAAAAATTTTTTCGCAATTCTGCTGCTCCAAACGCTTAACCAGAATGGCCTAGGGAAAAAATACACACACCGTTGTAATCGGGCGAGTTTCTACTTTCAGATCCAACAGGAATTTTTGGGTTACGTCAATCCGTTCGCGAGATATGGGAGTTTGAAGCTAAGAAATGGTTGAGAAGACAACAAATTTTTCGCACTTCTGCTGCTCCAAACACTTAACCAGAATGGCCTAGGGAAAAAATACGCATACCGTTGTAATCGGGCGAGTTTCTACTTTCAGATGCAATAGGAATTTTTGGGTTGGGTCAATCCGTTCGCGAGATATGGGAGTTTGAAGACAAGAAATGGTTGAGAAGGCAAAAAATTTTTCGCAATTCCGCTGCTCCGAACGCTTAACCAGAATGGCCTAGGGAAAAAATACACATACCGTTGTAATCGGGCGAGTTTCTACTTTCAGACGCAGCAGGAACTTCTGGGTTTGTTCAATCCGTTCGCGAGATATGGGAGTTTGAAGCTAAGAAATGGTTGAGAAGACAACAAATTTTTCGCACTTCTGCTGCTCCAAACGCTTAACCAGAATGGTCTAGGGAAAAAATACACATAGCGCTGTAATCGGGCGAGTTTCTACTTTCAGACACAACAGGAATTTTTGGGTTAGGTCAATCCGTTCGCGAGATATGGGAGTTTGAAGCCAAGAAATGGTTGAGAAGACAATAAATTTATCGCAATTCTGCTGCTCCAAAAGCTTAACCAGAATGGCCTAGGGAAAAAATACAAATGCCGTTGTAATCGGGCGAGTTTCTACTTTCAGATGCAATAGGAATTTTTGGGTTAGGTCAATCCGTTCGCGAGATATGGGAGTTTGAAGACAAGAAATGGTTGAGAAGGCAAAAAATTTTTCGCAATTACGCTGCTCCGAACGCTTAACCAGAATGGCCTAGGGAAAAAATACACATACCGTTGTAATCGGGCGAGTTTCTACTTTCAGATGCAACAGGAATTTTTGGGTTACGTCAATCCGTTCGCGAGATATGGGAGTTTGAAACTAAGAAATGGTTGAGAAGACAACAAATTTTTCGCACTTCTGCTGCTCCAAACACTTAACCAGAATGGCCTAGGGAAAAAATACACATACCGTTGTAATCGGGCGAGTTTCTACTTTCAGATGCAGCAGGAATTTTTGGGTTTGGTCGATCCGTTCGCGAGATATGGGACTTTGTAGCTAAGAAATGGTTGAGAAGGCGAAAAATTTTTCGCAATTCTGCTGCTCCAAACGCTTAACCAGAATGGGTTAGGGAAAAAATACAAATACCGTTGGAATCGGGCGAACTTCTACTTTCAGATGCAATAGGAATTTTTGGGTTAGGTCAATCCGTTCGGGAGATATGGGAGTTTGAAGCTAAGAAATGGTTGAGAAGACAATAAATTTATCGCACTTCTGCTGCTCCAATCGCTTAACCAGAATGGCCTAAGGGAAAAATACACGTACCGTTGTAATCGGGCGAGTTTCTACTTTCAGATGCAATAGGAATTTTTGGGTTAGGTCAATCCGTTCGCGATATATGGGAGTTTGAAGCCAAGAAATGGTTGAGAAGGCAAAACATTTTTCGCAATTCTGCTGCTCCAAACGCTTAACCAGAATGGCCTAGTGAAAAAATACGCATATCGTTATAATCGGGCGAGATTCTACTTTCAGACGCAGCAGGAATTTTTGGGTTTAGTCAATCCGTTCGCGAGATATGGGACTTTGAAGCCAAGAAATGGTTGAGAAGGCAAAAAATTTTTCGCAATTCTGCTGCTCCAAAAGCTTAACCAGAATGGCCTAGGGAAAAAATACAAATGCCGTTGTAATCGGGCGAGTTTCTACTTTCAGATGCAATAGGAATTTTTGGGTTAGGTCAATCCGTTCGCGAGATATGGGAGTTTGAAGACACGAAATGCTTGAGAAGGCAAAAATTTTTTCGCAATTCTGCTGCTCCAAACGCTTAACCAGAATGGCCTAGGGAAAAAATACACATACCGTTGTAATCGGGCGAGTTTCTACTTTCAGATGCAACAGGAATTTTTGGGTTACGTCAATCCGTTCGCGAGATATGGGAGTTTGAAGCTAAGAAATGGTTGAGAAGACAACAAATTTTTCGCACTTCTGCTGCTCCAAACGCTTAACCAGAATGGCCTAGGGAAAAAATACAAATGTCGTTGTAATCGGGCGAGTTTCTACTTTCAGATGCAATAGGAATTTTTGGGTTAGGTCAATCCGTTCGCGAGATATGGGAGTTTGAAGACACGAAATGCTTGAGAAGGCAAAAATTTTTTCGCAATTCTGCTGCTCCAAACGCTTAACCAGAATGGCCTAGGGAAAAAATACACATACCGTTGTAATCGGGCGAGTTTCTACTTTCAGATGCAATAGGAATTTTTGGGTTAGGTCAATCCGTTCGCGAGATATGGGAGATTGAAGACAAGAAATGGTTGAGAAGGCAAAAAATTTTTCGCAATTCCGCTGCTCCGAACGCTTAACCAGAATGGCCTAGGGAAAAAATACACATACCGTTGTAATCGGGCGAGTTTCTAATTTCAGATGCAATAGGAATTTTTGGGTTAGGTCAATCCGTTCGCGAGATATGGGAGTTTGAAGCTAAGAAATAGTTGAGAAGACAACAAATTTTTCGCTCTTCTGCTGCTCCAAACGCTTAACCAGGATGGCCTAGGGAAAAAATACACATACCGTTGTAACCGGGCGAGTTTCTACTTTCAGACGCAACAGGAATTTTTGTGTTAGGTCAATCCGTTCGCGAGATATGGGAGTTTGAAGCTAAGAAATAGTTGAGAAGACAGCAAATTTTTCGGTCTTCTGCTGCTCCAAACGCTTAACCAGGATGGCCTAGGGAAAAAATACACATACCGTTGTAACCGGGCGAGTTTCTACTTTCAGACGCAACAGGAATTTTTGTGTTAGGTCAATCCGTTCGCGAGATATGGGAGTTTGAAGCCAAGAAATGGTTGAGAAGGCAAAAAATTTTTCGCAATTCTGCTGCTCCAAACGCTTAACCAGAATGGCCTAGGGAAAAAATACACATACCGTTGTAATCGGGCGAGTTTCTACTTTCAGATGCAATAGGAATTTTTGGGTTAGGTCAATCCGTTCGCGAGATATGGGAGTTTGAAGCCAAGAAATGGTAGAGAAGGCAAAAAATTTTTCGCAATTCTGCTGCTCCAAACGCTTAACCAGAATGGCCTAGGGAAAAAATACACATACCGTTGTAATCGGGCGAGTTTCTAATTTCAGATGCAATAGGAATTTTTGGGTTAGGTCAATCCGTTCGCGAGATATGGGACTTTGAAGCTAAGAAATGGTTGAGATGGCAAAAATTTTTCGCAATTCTGCTGCTCCAAACGCTTAACCAGAATGGGTTAGGGAAAAAATACAAATACCGTTGGAATCGGGCGAACTTCTACTTTCAGATGAAATAGGAATTTTTGGGTTAGGTCAATCCGTTCGCGAGATATGGGAGTTTGAAGCTAAGAAATGGTTGAGAAGACAACAAATTTTTCGCACTTCTGCTGCTCCAAACGCTTAACCAGAATGGCCTAGGGAAAAAATACACATACCGTTGTAATCGGGCGAGTTTCTACTTTCAGATGCAACAGGAATTTTTGGGTTACGTCAATCCGTTCGCGAGATATGGGAGTTTGAACCTAAGAAATGGTTGAGAAGACAACAAATTTTTCGCAATTCTGCTGCTTCAAACGCTTAACCAGAATGGCCTAGGGAAAAAATACACATACTGTTGTAATCGGGCGAGTTTCTACTTTCAGATGCAATAGTAATTTTTGGGTTAGGTCAATCCGTTCGCGAGATATGGGAGTTTGAAGACAAGAAATGGTTGAGAAGGCAAACAATTTTTCGCAATTCTGTTGCTCCAAACGCTTAACCAGAATGACCTAGGGAAAAAATACACATGCCGTTGTAATCGGGCGAGTTTCTACTTTCAGATGCAGCAGGAATTTTTGGGTTTGGTCAATCCGTTCGCGAGATATGGGACTTTGAAGCTAAGAAATGGTTGAGATGGCGAAAAATTTTTCGCAATTCTGCTGCTCCAAACGCTTAACCAGAATGGGTTAGGGAAAAAATACAAATACCGTTGGAATCGGGCGAACTTCTACTTTCAGATGCAATAGGAATTTTTGGGTTAGGTCAATCCGTTCGCGAGATATGGGAGTTTGAAGCTAAGAAATGGTTGAGAAGACAACAAATTTTTCGCACTTCTGCTGCTCCAAACGCTTAACCAGAATGGCCTAGGGAAAAAATACACATACCGTTGTAATCGGGCGAGTTTCTACTTTCAGATGCAACAGGAATTTTTGGGTTACGTCAATCCGTTCGCGAGATATGGGAGTTTGAAGCTAAGAAATGGTTGAGAAGACAACAAATTTTTCGCAATTCTGCTGCTCCAAACGCTTAACCAGAATGGCCTAGGGAAAAAATACACATACCTTTGTAACCGGGCGAGTTTCTACTTTCAGACGCAACAGGAATTTTTGGGTTAGGTCAATCCGTTCGCGAGATATGGGAGTTTGAAGCCAAGAAATGGTTGAGAAGGCAAAAAATTTTTCGCAATTCTGCTGCTCCAAACGCTTAACCAGAATGGCCTAGGGAAAAAATACACATACCGTTGTAATCGGGCGAGTTTCTACTTTAAGATGCAATAGGAATTTTTGGGTTAGGTCAATCCGTTCGCGAGATATGGGAGTTTGAAGCCAAGAAATGGTAGAGAAGGCAAAAAATTTTTCACAATTCTGCTGCTCCAAACGCTTAACCAGAATGGCCTAGGGAAAAAATACACATACCGTTGTAATCGGGCGAGTTTCTACTTTCAGCTGCAATAGGAATTTTTGCGTTAGGTCAATCCGTTCGCGAGATATGGGAGTTTGAAGCCAAGAAATGGTTGAGAAGGCAAAAAATTTTTCGCAATTCTGCTGCTTCAAACGCTTAACCAGAATGGCCTAGGGAAAAAATACACATACTGTTGTAATCGGGCGAGTTTCTACTTTCAGATGCAATAGTAATTTTTGGGTTAGGTCAATCCGTTCGCGAGATATGGGAGTTTGAAGACAAGAAATGGTTGAGAAGGCAAACAATTTTTCGCAATTCTGTTGCTCCAAACGCTTAACCAGAATGACCTAGGGAAAAAATACACATGCCGTTGTAATCGGGCGAGTTTCTACTTTCAGATGCAGCAGGAATTTTTGGGTTTGGTCAATCCGTTCGCGAGATATGGGACTTTGAAGCTAAGAAATGGTTGAGATGGCGAAAAATTTTTCGCAATTCTGCTGCTCCAAACGCTTAACCAGAATGGGTTAGGGAAAAAATACAAATACCGTTGGAATCGGGCGAACTTCTACTTTCAGATGCAATTAGAATTTTTGGGTTAGGTCAATCCGTTCGCGAGATATGGGAGTTTGAAGCTAAGAAATGGTTGAGAAGACAACAAATTTTTCGCACTTCTGCTGCTCCAAACGCTTAACCAGAATGGCCTAGGGAAAAAATACACATACCGTTGTAATCGGGCGAGTTTCTACTTTCAGATGCAACAGGAATTTTTGGGTTACGTCAATCCGTTCGCGAGATATGGGAGTTTGAAGCTAAGAAATGGTTGAGAAGACAACAAATTTTTCGCAATTCTGCTGCTCCAAACGCTTAACCAGAATGGCCTAGGGAAATAATACACATACCTTTGTAACCGGGCGAGTTTCTACTTTCAGACGCAACAGGAATTTTTGGGTTAGGTCAATCCGTTCGCGAGATATGGGAGTTTGAAGCCAAGAAATGGTTGAGAAGGCAAAAAATTTTTCGCAATTCTGCTGCTCCAAACGCTTAACCAGAATGGCCTAGGGAAAAAATACACATACCGTTGTAATCGGGCGAGTTTCTACTTTCAGCTGCAATAGGAATTTTTGCGTTAGGTCAATCCGTTCGCGAGATATGGGAGTTTGAAGCCAAGAAATGGTTGAGAAGGAATAAAATTTTTCGCAATTCTGCTGCTTCAAACGCTTAACCAGAATGGCCTAGGGAAAAAATACACATACTGTTGTAATCGGGCGAGTTTCTACTTTCAGATGCAATAGGAATTTTTGGGTTAGGTCAATCCGTTCGCGAGATATGGGAGTTTGAAGACAAGAAATGGTTGAGAAGGCAAAAAATTTTTCGCAATTCTGCTGCTCCGAACGCTTAACCAGAATGGCCTAGGGAAAAAATACACATACCGTTGTAATCGGGCGAGTTTCTACTTTCAGACGCAGCAGGAACTTCTGGGTTTGTTCAATCCGTTCGCGAGATTTGGGAGTTTGAAGCTAAGAAATGGTTGAGAGGACAACAAATTTTTCGCACTTCTGCTGCTCCAAACGCTTAACCAGAATGGGCTAGGGAAAAAATACAAATACCGTTGGAATCGGGCGAACTTCTACTTTCAGATGCAATAGGAATTTTTGGGTTAGGTCAATCCGTTCGCGAGATATGGGAGTTTGAAGACAAGAAATGGTTGAGAAGGCAAAAAATTTTTCGCAATTGTGCTGCTCCAAACGCTTAACCAGAATGGCGTAGGAAAAAAATACACATACCGATGTAATCGGGCGAGTTTCTACTTTCAGATGCAACAGGAATTTTTGGGTTACGTCAATCCGTTCGCGAGGTATGGGAGTTTGAAGCTAAGAAATGGTTGAGAAGACAACAAATTTTTCGCTTTTCTGCTGCTCCAAACGCTTAACCAGGATGGCCTAGGGAAAAAATACACATACCGTTGTAACCGGGCGAGTTTCTACTTTCAGACGCAACAGGAATTTTTGTGTTAGGTCAATCCGTTCGCGAGATATGGGAGTTTGAAGCCAAGAAATGGTTGAGAAGGCAAAAAATTTTTCGCAATTCTGCTGCTCCAAACGCTTAACCAGAATGGCCTAGGGAAAAAATACACATACCGTTGTAATCGGGCGAGTTTCTACTATCAGATGCAATAGGAATTTTTGGGTTAGGTCAATCCGTTCGCGAGATATGGGAGTTTGAAGCCAAGAAATGGTAGAGAAGGCAAAAAATTTTTCGCAATTCTGCTGCTCCAAACGCTTAACCAGAATGGCCTAGGGAAAAAATACACATACCGTTGTAATCGGGCGAGTTTCTAATTTCAGATGCAATAGGAATTTTTGGGTTAGGTCAATCCGTTCGCGAGATATGGGAGTTTGAAGCCAAGAAATGGTAGAGAAGGCAAACAATTTTTCACAATTCTGCTGCTCCAAACGCTTAACCAGAATGACCTAGGGAAAAAATACACATACCGTTGTAATCGGGCGAGTTTCTACTTTCAGATGCAATAGGAATTTTTGCGTTAGGTCAATCCGTTCGCGAGATATGGGAGTTTGAAGCCAAGAAATGGTTGAGAAGGCAAAAAATTTTTCGCAATTCTGCTGCTTCAAACGCTTAACCAGAATGGCCTAGGGAAAAAATACACATACTGTTGTAATCGGGCGAGTTTCTACTTTCAGATGCAATAGGAATTTTTGGGTTAGGTCAATCCGTTCGCGAGATATGGGAGTTTGAAGACAAGAAATGGTTGAGAAGGCAAAAAATTTTTCGCAATTCTGCTGCTCCGAACGCTTAACCAGAATGGCCTAGGGAAAAAATACACATACCGTTGTAATCGGGCGAGTTTCTACTTTCAGACGCAGCAGGAACTTCTGGGTTTGTTCAATCCGTTCGCGAGATTTGGGAGTTTGAAGCTAAGAAATGGTTGAGAGGACAACAAATTTTTCGCACTTCTGCTGCTCCAAACGCTTAACCAGAATGGGCTAGGGAAAAAATACGAATACCGTTGGAATCGGGCGAACTTCTACTTTCAGATGCAATAGGAATTTTTGGGTTAGGTCAATCCGTTCGCGAGATATGGGAGTTTGAAGACAAGAAATGGTTGAGAAGGCAAAAAATTGTTCGCAATTGTGCTGCTCCAAACGCTTAACCAGAATGGCGTAGGAAAAAAATACACATACCGATGTAATCGGGCGAGTTTCTACTTTCAGATGCAACAGGAATTTTTGGGTTACGTCAATCCGTTCGCGAGGTATGGTAGTTTGAAGCTAAGAAATGGTTGAGAAGACAACAAATTTTTCGCTTTTCTGCTGCTCCAAACGCTTAACCAGGATGGCCTAGGGAAAAAATACACATACCGTTGTAACCGGGCGAGTTTCTACTTTCAGACGCAACAGGAATTTTTGTGTTAGGTCAATCCGTTCGCGAGATATGGGAGTTTGAAGCCAAGAAATGGTTGAGAAGGCAAAAAATTTTTCGCAATTCTGCTGCTCCAAACGCTTAACCAGAATGGCCTAGGGAAAAAAATACACATACCGTTGTAATCGGGCGAGTTTCTACTTTCAGATGCAATAGGAATTTTTGGGTTAGGTCAATCCGTTCGCGAGATATGGGAGTTTGAAGCCAAGAAATGGTAGAGAAGGCAAAAAATTTTTCGCAATTCTGCTGCTCCAAACGCTTAACCAGAATGGCCTAGGGAAAAAATACACATACCGTTGTAATCGGGCGAGTTTCTAATTTCAGATGCAATAGGAATTTTTGGGTTAGGTTAATCCGTTCGCGAGATATGGGAGTTTGAAGCCAAGAAATGGTAGAGAAGGCAAACAATTTTTCACAATTCTGCTGCTCCAAACGCTTAACCAGAATGACCTAGGGAAAAAATACACATACCGTTGTAATCGGGCGAGTTTCTACTTTCCGATGCAATAGGAATTTTTGCGTTAGGTCAATCCGTTCGCGAGATATGGGAGTTTGAAGCCAAGAAATGGTTGAGAAGGCAAAAAATTTTTCGCAATTCTGCTGCTTCAAACGCTTAACCAGAATGGCCTAGGGAAAAAATACACATACTGTTGTAATCGGGCGAGTTTCTACTTTCAGATGCAATAGGAATTTTTGGGTTAGGTCAATCCGTTCGCGAGATATGGGCGTTTGAAGACAAGAAATGGTTGAGAAGGCAAAAAATTTTTCGCAATTCTGCTGCTCCGAACGCTTAACCAGAATGGCCTAGGGAAAAAATACACATACCGTTGTAATCGGGCGAGTTTCTACTTTCAGACGCAGCAGGAACTTCTGGGTTTGTTCAATCCGTTCGCGAGATTTGGGAGTTTGAAGCTAAGAAATGGTTGAGAGGACGACAAATTTTTCGCACTTCTGCTGCTCCAAACGCTTAACCAGAATGGCCTAGGGAGAAAATACACATAGCGTTGCAATCGGGCGAGTTTCTACGTTCAGACGCAACAGGAATTTTTGGGTTAGGTCAATCCGTTCGCGAGATATGGGAGTTTGAAGCCAAGAAATGGTTGAGAAGGCAAACAATTTTTCGCAATTCTGCTGCTCCTAACGCTTAACCAGAATGACCTAGGGAAAAAATACACATACCGTTGTAATCGGGCGAGTTTCTACTTTCAGATGCAGCAGGAATTTTTGGGTTTGGTCAATCCGTTCGCGAGATATGGGACTTTGAAGCTAAGAAATGGTTGAGAAGGCGAAAAATTTTTCGCAATTCTGCTGCTCCAAACGCTTAACCAGAATGGGTTAGGGAAAAAATACAAATACCGTTGGAATCGGGCGAACTTCTACTATCAGATGCAATAGGAACTTCTGGGTTTGTTCAATCCGTTCGCGAGATTTGGGAGTTTGAAGCTAAGAAATGGTTGAGAGGACAACAAATTTTTCGCACTTCTGCTGCTCCAAACGCTTAACCAGAATGGCCTAGGGAAAAAATACACATAGCGTTGCAATCGGGCGAGTTCCTACTTTCAGACGCAACAGGAATTTTTGGGTTCGGTCAATCCGTTCGCGAGATATGGGAGTTTGAAGCCAAGAAATGTTTGAGAAGGCAAACAATTTTTCGCAATTCTGTTGCTCCAAACGCTTAACCAGAATGGCGTAGGAAAAAAATACACATACCGATGTAATCGGGCGAGTTTCTACTTTCAGATGCAACAGGAATTTTTGGGTTACGTCAATCCGTTCGCGAGATATGGGACTTTGAAGCTAAGAAATGGTTGAGATGGCGAAAAATTTTTCGCAATTCTGCTGCTCCAAACGCTTAACCAGAATGGGTTAGGGAAAAAATACAAATACCGTTGGAATCGGGCGAACTTCTACTTTCAGATGAAATAGGAATTTTTGGGTTAGGTCAATCCGTTCGCGAGATATGGGAGTTTGAAGCTAAGAAATGGTTGAGAAGACAACAAATTTTTCGCACTTCTGCTGCTCCAAACGCTTAACCAGAATGGCCTAGGGAAAAAATACACATACCGTTGGAATCGGGCGAACTTCTACTTTCAGATGAAATAGGAATTTTTGGGTTAGGTCAATCCGTTCGCGAGATATGGGAGTTTGAAGCTAAGAAATGGTTGAGAAGACAACAAATTTTTCGCACTTCTGCTGCTCCAAACGCTTAACCAGAATGGCCTAGGGAAAAAATACACATACCGTTGTAATCGGGCGAGTTTCTACTTTCAGGTGCAACAGGAATTTTTGGGTTCCGTCAATCCGTTCG
Source organism: Ptiloglossa arizonensis (assembly GCF_051014685.1). Lineage (NCBI taxonomy): Eukaryota > Metazoa > Arthropoda > Insecta > Hymenoptera > Colletidae > Ptiloglossa > Ptiloglossa arizonensis. The sequence goes on from NW_027480273.1 coordinate 24,348, forward strand.
CGAGATATGGGAGTTTGAACCTAAGAAATGGTTGAGAAGACAACAAATTTTTCGCAATTCTGCTGCTCCAAACGCTTAACCAGAATGGCCTAGGGAAAAAATACACATACCTTTGTAACCGGGCGAGTTTCTACTTTCAGACGCAACAGGAATTTTTGGGTTAGGTCAATCCGTTCGCGAGATATGGGAGTTTGAAGCCAAGAAATGGTTGAGAAGGCAAAACATTTTTCGCAATTCTGCTGCTCCAAACGCTTAACCAGAATGGCCTAGGGGAAAAATACACATACCGTTGTAATCGGGCGAGTTTCTACTTTAAGATGCAATAGGAATTTTTGGGTTAGGTCAATCCGTTCGCGAGATATGGGAGTTTGAAGCCAAGAAATGGTAGAGAAGGCAAAAAATTTTTCACAATTCTGCTGCTCCAAACGCTTAACCAGAATGGCCTAGGGAAAAAATACACATACCGTTGTAATCGGGCGAGTTTCTACTTTCAGCTGCAATTGGAATTTTTGCGTTAGGTCAATCCGTTCGCGAGATATGGGAGTTTGAAGCCAAGAAATGGTTGAGAAGGCAAAAAATTTTTCGCAATTCTGCTGCTTCAAACGCTTAACCAGAATGGCCTAGGGAAAAAATACACATACTGTTGTAATCGGGCGAGTTTCTACTTTCAGATGCAATAGTAATTTTTGGGTTAGGTCAATCCGTTCGCGAGATATGGGAGTTTGAAGACAAGAAATGGTTGAGAAGGCAAACAATTTTTCGCAATTCTGTTGCTCCAAACGCTTAACCAGAATGACCTAGGGAAAAAATACACATGCCGTTGTAATCGGGCGAGTTTCTACTTTCAGATGCAGCAGGAATTTTTGGGTTTGGTCAATCCGTTCGCGAGATATGGGACTTTGAAGCTAAGAAATGGTTGAGATGGCGAAAAATTTTTCGCAATTCTGCTGCTCCAAACGCTTAACCAGAATGGGTTAGGGAAAAAATACAAATACCGTTGGAATCGGGCGAGTTTCTACTTTCAGATGCAACAGGAATTTTTGGGTTACGTCAATCCGTTCGCGAGATATGGGAGTTTGAAGCTAAGAAATGGTTGAGAAGACAACAAATTTTTCGCAATTCTGCTGCTCCAAACGCTTAACCAGAATGGCCTAGGGAAAAAATACACATACCTTTGTAACCGGGCGAGTTTCTACTTTCAGACGCAACAGGAATTTTTGGGTTAGGTCAATCCGTTCGCGAGATATGGGAGTTTGAAGTCAAGAAATGGTTGAGAAGGCAAAAAATTTTTCGCAATTCTGCTGCTCCAAACGCTTAACCAGAATGGCCTAGGGAAAAAATACACATACCGTTGTAATCGGGCGAGTTTCTACTTTAAGATGCAATAGGAATTTTTGGGTTAGGTCAATCCGTTCGCGAGATATGGGAGTTTGAAGCCAAGAAATGGTAGAGAAGGCAAAAAATTTTTCACAATTCTGCTGCTCCAAACCCTTAACCAGAATGGCCTAGGGAAAAAATACACATACCGTTGTAATCGGGCGAGTTTCTACTTTCAGCTGCAATAGGAATTTTTGCGTTAGGTCAATCCGTTCGCGAGATATGGGAGTTTGAAGCCAAGAAATGGTTGAGAAGGCAAAAAATTTTTCGCAATTCTGCTGCTTCAAACGCTTAACCAGAATGGCCTAGGGAAAAAATACACATACTGTTGTAATCGGGCGAGTTTCTACTTTCAGATGCAATAGGAATTTTTGGGTTAGGTCAATCCGTTCGCGAGATATGGGAGTTTGAAGACAAGAAATGGTTGAGAAGGCAAAAAATTTTTCGCAATTCTGCTGCTCCGAACGCTTAACCAGAATGGCCTAGGGAAAAAATACACATACCGTTGTAATCGGGCGAGTTTCTACTTTCAGACGCAGCAGGAACTTCTGGGTTTGTTCAATCCGTTCGCGAGATTTGGGAGTTTGAAGCTAAGAAATGGTTGAGAGGACAACAAATTTTTCGCACTTCTGCTGCTCCAAACGCTTAACCAGAATGGCCTAGGGAAAAAATACACATAGCGTTGCAATCGGGCGAGTTTCTACGTTCAGACGCAACAGGAATTTTTGGGTTAGGTCAATCCGTTCGCGAGATATGGGAGTTTGAAGCCAAGAAATTGTTGAGAAGGCAAACAATTTTTCGCAATTCTGCTGCTCCAAACGCTTAACCAGAATGACCTAGGGAAAAAATACACATACCGTTGTAATCGGGCGAGTTTCTACTTTCAGATGCAGCAGGAATTTTTGGGTTTGGTCAATCCGTTCGCGAGATATGGGACTTTGAAGCTAAGAAATGGTTGAGATGGCGAAAAATTTTTCGCAATTCTGCTGCTCCAAACGCTTAACCAGAATGGGTTAGGGAAAAAATACAAATACCGTTGGAATCGGGCGAACTTCTACTTTCAGATGCAATAGGAATTTTTGGGTTAGGTCAATCCGTTCGCGAGATATGGGAGTTTGAAGCTAAGAAATGGTTGAGAAGACAACAAATTTTTCGCACTTCTGCTGCTCCAAACGCTTAACCAGAATGGCCTAGGGAAAAAATACACATACCGTTGTAATCGGGCGAGTTTCTACTTTCAGATGCAACAGGAATTTTTGGGTTACGTCAATCCGTTCGCGAGATATGGGAGTTTGAAGCTAAGAAATGGTTGAGAAGACAACAAATTTTTCGAAATTCTGCTGCTCCAAACG
>NW_027480274.1:0-27063 GCF_051014685.1 Ptiloglossa arizonensis
GAAACTCAAAATTTTCGCAGTTCTGATGCTCGAAACGAATGACTAGAACGGCCTAGGGGAGAAGTACGCATACCGTTTTAATCGGGCGAGTTTCTACTTTCAAATGCAACAGAAACTTTGCGGATTGGTCAATCCATTCGCGAGATATGGCAGTTTGGAAGTAAGAAACGCTTGAGAAACTCAAAATTTTCGCAGTTCTGATGCTCGAAACGAATAACTAGAACCGCCTATAGGAAAAGTGCGCATACCGTTGTAATCGGGCGAGTTTCTACTTTCAGATGCAACAGAAATTTTGCGGATTGGTCAATCCGTTCGCGAGATGTGGCAGTTGTAATGTAAGAAACGCTTGAGAAACTCAAAATTTTCGCAGTTCTGATGCTCGAAACGAATGACTAGAACGGCCTAGGGGAGAAGTACGCATACCGTTGTAATCGGGCGAGTTTCTACTTTCAGATGCAACAGAAATTTTGCAGATTGGTCAATCCGTTCGCGAGATATGGCAATTTGGAGATAAGAAACGCTTTAGAAACTCAAAATTTTCGCAGTTCTGATGCTCGAAACGAATAACTAGAACCGCCTAGGGGAAAAGTGCGCATACCGTTGTAATCGGGCGAGTTTCTACTTCCAGATGCAACAGAAATTTTGCGGATTGATCAATCCGTTCGCGGGATATGGCAGTTTGGAGATAAGAAACGCTTGAGAAACTCAAAATTTTCGCAGTTCTGATGCTCGAAACGAATGACTAGAACGGCCTAGGGGAGAAGTACGCACACCGTTGTAATCGGGCGAGTTTCTACTTTCAGATGCAAAAGAAATTATGCGGATTGGTCAATCCGTTCGCGAGATATCGAAGTTTGGAGGTAAGAAACACTTGAGAAACTCAAAATTTTCGCAGTTCTGATGCTCGAAACGAATAACTGGAACGGTCTAGGGGAAAACTACACATACCGTTGTAATCGGGCGAGTTTCTACTTTCAGATGCAACAGAAATTTTGCGGATTGGTCAATCCGTTCGCGAGATGTGGCAGTTGTAATGTAAGAAACGCTTGAGAAACTCAAAATTTTCGCAGTTCTGATGCTCGAAACGAATAACTAGAACGGCCTAGGGGAAAAGTACGCATACCGTTGTAATCGGGCGAGTTTCTACTTTCAGATGCAACATAAATTTTGCGGATTGGTCAATCCGTTCGCGAGATATGGCAGTTTGGAGGTAAGAAACGCTTGAGAAAGTCAAAATTTTCGCAGCTCTGATGCTCGACACGAATAACTAGAACGGCCTAGGGGGAAAAGCGCGCATATCGTTGTAATCGTGCGAGTTTCTACTTTCAGATGCAACAGAAATTATGCGGATTGGTCAATCCGTTCGCGAGATATGGCCGTTTGGATGTAAGAAACGCTTGAGAAACTCAAAATTTTCGCAGTTCTGATGCTCGAAACGAATAACTAGAACGGCCCAGGGGAAAAGTGCGCATACCGTCGTAATCGGGCGAGTTTCTACTTTCAAATGCAACAGAAACTTTGCGGATTGGTCAATCCATTCGCGAGATATGGCAGTTTGGAAGTAAGAAACGCTTGAGAAACTCAAAATTTTCGCAGTTCTGATGCTCGAAACGAATAACTAGAACCGCCTATAGGAAAAGTGCGCATACCGTTGTAATCGGGCGAGTTTCTACTTTCAGATGCAACAGAAATTTTGCGGATTGGTCAATCCGTTCGCGAGATGTGGCAGTTGTAATGTAAGAAACGCTTGAGAAACTCAAAATTTTCGCAGTTCTGATGCTCGAAACGAATGACTAGAACGGCCTAGGGGAGAAGTACGCATACCGTTGTAATCGGGCGAGTTTCTACTTTCAGATGCAACAGAAATCATGCAGTTTGGTCCATCCGTTCGCGAGGTATGGCAGTTTGGAGGTAAGAAACGCTTGAGAAACTCATAATTTTCGCAGTTCTGATGCTCGAAACGAATAACTGGAACGGTCTAGGGGAAAACTACACATACCGTTGTAATCGGGCGAGTTTCTACTTTCAGATGCAACAGAAATTTTGCGGATTGATCAATCCGTTAGCGAGATATGGCAGTTTGGAGATAAGGAACGCTTTAGAAACTCAAAATTTTCGCAGTTCTGATGCTCGAAACGAATAACTAGAACCGCCTATAGGAAAAGTGCGCATACCGTTGTAATCGGGCGAGTTTCTACTTTCAGATGCAACAGAAATTTTGCGGATTGGTTAATCCGTTCGCGAGATGTGGCAGTTGTAATGTAAGAAACGCTTGAGAAACTCAAAATTTTCGCAGTTCTGATGCTCGAAACGAATGACTAGAACGGCCTAGGGGAGAAGTACGCACACCGTTGTAATCGGGCGAGTTTCTACTTTCAGATGCAAAAGAAATTATGCGGATTGGTCAATCCGTTCGCGAGATATCGAAGTTTGGAGGTAAGAAACACTTGAGAAACTCAAAATTTTCGCATTTCTGATGCTCGAAACGAATAACTGGAACGGTCTAGGGGAAAACTACACATACCGTTGTAATCGGGCGAGTTTCTACTTTCAGATGCAACAGAAATTTTGCGGATTGGTCAATCCGTTCGCGAGATGTGGCAGTTGTAATGTAAGAAACGCTTGAGAAACTCAAAATTTTCGCAGTTCTGATGCTCGAAACGAATAACTAGAACGCCCTAGGGGAAAAGTACGCATACCGATGTAATCGGGCGAGTTTCTACTTTCAGGTGCAACAGAAATTTTGCAGATTGGTCAATCCGTTCGCGAGATATGGCAATTTGGAGATAAGAAACGCTTTAGAAACTCAAAATTTTCGCAGTTCTGATGCTCGAAACGAATAACTAGAACCGCCTAGGGGAAAAGTGCGCATACCGTTGTAATCGGGCGAGTTTCTACTTTCAGATGCAACATAAATTTTGCGGATTGGTCAATCCGTTCGCGAGATATGGCAGTTTGGAGGTAAGAAACGCTTGAGAAAGTCAAAATTTTCGCAGCTCTGATGCTCGACACGAATAACTAGAACGGCCTAGGGGGAAAAGCGCGGATATCGTTGTAATCGTGCGAGTTTCTACTTTCAGATGCAACAGAAATTATGCGGATTGGTCAATCCGTTCGCGAGATATGGCCGTTTGGATGTAAGAAACGCTTGAGAAACTCAAAATTTTCGCATTTCTGATGCTCGAAACGAATAACTAGAACGGCCCAGGGGAAAAGTGCGCACACCGTCGTAATCGGGCGAGTTTCTACTTTCAAATGCAACAGAAACTTTGCGGATTGGTCAATCCATTCGCGAGATATGGCAGTTTGGAAGTAAGAAACGCTTGAGAAACTCAAAATTTTCGCAGTTCTGATGCTCGAAACGAATAACTAGAACCGCCTATAGGAAAAGTGCGCATACCGTTGTAATCGGGCGAGTTTCTACTTTCAGATGCAATAGAAATTTTGCGGATTGGTCAATCCGTTCGCGAGATGTGGCAGTTGTAATGTAAGGAACGCTTGAGAAACTCAAAATTTTCGCAGTTCTGATGCTCGAAACGAATGACTAGAACGGCCTAGGGGAGAAGTACGCACACCGTTGTAATCGGGCGAGTTTCTACTTTCAGATGCAAAAGAAATTATGCGGATTGGTCAATCCGTTCGCGAGATATCGAAGTTTGGAGGTAAGAAACACTTGAGAAACTCAAAATTTTCGCAGTTCTGATGCTCGAAACGAATAACTGGAACGGTCTAGGGGAAAACTACACATACCGTTGTAATCGGGCGAGTTTCTACTTTCAGATGCAACAGAAATTTTGCGGATTGGTCAATCCGTTCGCGAGATGTGGCAGTTGTAATGTAAGAAACGCTTGAGAAACTCAAAATTTTCGCAGTTCTGATGCTGGAAACGAATAACTAGAACGGCCTAGGGGAAAAGTACGCATACCGTTGTAATCGGGCGAGTTTCTACTTTCAGATGCAACATAAATTTTGCGGATTGGTCAATCCGTTCGCGAGATATGGCAGTTTGGAGGTAAGAAACGCTTGAGAAAGTCAAAATTTTCGCAGCTCAGATGCTCGACACGAATAACTAGAACGGCCTAGGGGGAAAAGCGCGCATATCGTTGTAATCGTGCGAGTTTCTACTTTCAGATGCAACAGAAATTATGCGGATTGGTCAATCCGTTCGCGAGATATGGCCGTTTGGATGTAAGAAACGCTTGAGAAACTCAAAATTTTCGCAGTTCTGATGCTCGAAACGAATAACTAGAACGGCCCAGGGGAAAAGTGCGCATACCGTCGTAATCGGGCGAGTTTCTACTTTCAAATGCAACAGAAACTTTGCGGATTGGTCAATCCATTCGCGAGATATGGCAGTTTGGAAGTAAGAAACGCTTGAGAAACTCAAAATTTTCGCAGTTCTGATGCTCGAAACGAATAACTAGAACCGCCTATAGGAAAAGTGCGCATACCGTTGTAATCGGGCGAGTTTCTACTTTCAGATGCAACAGAAATCATGCAGTTTGGTCCATCCGTTCGCGAGGTATGGCAGTTTGGAGGTAAGAAACGCTTGAGAAACTCATAATTTTCGCAGTTCTGATGCTCGAAACGAATAACTGGAACGGTCTAGGGGAAAACTACACATACCGTTGTAATCGGGCGAGTTTCTACTTTCAGATGCAACAGAAATTTTGCGGATTGATCAATCCGTTAGCGAGATATGGCAGTTTGGAGATAAGGAACGCTTTAGAAACTCAAAATTTTCGCAGTTCTGATGCTCGAAACGAATAACTAGAACCGCCTATAGGAAAAGTGCGCATACCGTTGTAATCGGGCGAGTTTCTACTTTCAGATGCAACAGAAATTTTGCGGATTGGTTAATCCGTTCGCGAGATGTGGCAGTTGTAATGTAAGAAACGCTTGAGAAACTCAAAATTTTCGCAGTTCTGATGCTCGAAACGAATGACTAGAACGGCCTAGGGGAGAAGTACGCACACCGTTGTAATCGGGCGAGTTTCTACTTTCAGATGCAAAAGAAATTATGCGGATTGGTCAATCCGTTCGCGAGATATCGAAGTTTGGAGGTAAGAAACACTTGAGAAACTCAAAATTTTCGCATTTCTGATGCTCGAAACGAATAACTGGAACGGTCTAGGGGAAAACTACACATACCGTTGTAATCGGGCGAGTTTCTACTTTCAGATGCAACAGAAATTTTGCGGATTGGTCAATCCGTTCGCGAGATGTGGCAGTTGTAATGTAAGAAACGCTTGAGAAACTCAAAATTTTCGCAGTTCTGATGCTCGAAACGAATAACTAGAACGCCCTAGGGGAAAAGTACGCATACCGATGTAATCGGGCGAGTTTCTACTTTCAGGTGCAACAGAAATTTTGCAGATTGGTCAATCCGTTCGCGAGATATGGCAATTTGGAGATAAGAAACGCTTTAGAAACTCAAAATTTTCGCAGTTCTGATGCTCGAAACGAATAACTAGAACCGCCTAGGGGAAAAGTGCGCATACCGTTGTAATCGGGCGAGTTTCTACTTTCAGATGCAACATAAATTTTGCGGATTGGTCAATCCGTTCGCGAGATATGGCAGTTTGGAGGTAAGAAACGCTTGAGAAAGTCAAAATTTTCGCAGCTCTGATGCTCGACACGAATAACTAGAACGGCCTAGGGGGAAAAGCGCGGATATCGTTGTAATCGTGCGAGTTTCTACTTTCAGATGCAACAGAAATTATGCGGATTGGTCAATCCGTTCGCGAGATATGGCCGTTTGGATGTAAGAAACGCTTGAGAAACTCAAAATTTTCGCATTTCTGATGCTCGAAACGAATAACTAGAACGGCCCAGGGGAAAAGTGCGCACACCGTCGTAATCGGGCGAGTTTCTACTTTCAAATGCAACAGAAACTTTGCGGATTGGTCAATCCATTCGCGAGATATGGCAGTTTGGAAGTAAGAAACGCTTGAGAAACTCAAAATTTTCGCAGTTCTGATGCTCGAAACGAATAACTAGAACCGCCTATAGGAAAAGTGCGCATACCGTTGTAATCGGGCGAGTTTCTACTTTCAGATGCAATAGAAATTTTGCGGATTGGTCAATCCGTTCGCGAGATGTGGCAGTTGTAATGTAAGGAACGCTTGAGAAACTCAAAATTTTCGCAGTTCTGATGCTCGAAACGAATGACTAGAACGGCCTAGGGGAGAAGTACGCACACCGTTGTAATCGGGCGAGTTTCTACTTTCAGATGCAAAAGAAATTATGCGGATTGGTCAATCCGTTCGCGAGATATCGAAGTTTGGAGGTAAGAAACACTTGAGAAACTCAAAATTTTCGCAGTTCTGATGCTCGAAACGAATAACTGGAACGGTCTAGGGGAAAACTACACATACCGTTGTAATCGGGCGAGTTTCTACTTTCAGATGCAACAGAAATTTTGCGGATTGGTCAATCCGTTCGCGAGATGTGGCAGTTGTAATGTAAGAAACGCTTGAGAAACTCAAAATTTTCGCAGTTCTGATGCTGGAAACGAATAACTAGAACGGCCTAGGGGAAAAGTACGCATACCGTTGTAATCGGGCGAGTTTCTACTTTCAGATGCAACATAAATTTTGCGGATTGGTCAATCCGTTCGCGAGATATGGCAGTTTGGAGGTAAGAAACGCTTGAGAAAGTCAAAATTTTCGCAGCTCAGATGCTCGACACGAATAACTAGAACGGCCTAGGGGGAAAAGCGCGCATATCGTTGTAATCGTGCGAGTTTCTACTTTCAGATGCAACAGAAATTATGCGGATTGGTCAATCCGTTCGCGAGATATGGCCGTTTGGATGTAAGAAACGCTTGAGAAACTCAAAATTTTCGCAGTTCTGATGCTCGAAACGAATAACTAGAACGGCCCAGGGGAAAAGTGCGCATACCGTCGTAATCGGGCGAGTTTCTACTTTCAAATGCAACAGAAACTTTGCGGATTGGTCAATCCATTCGCGAGATATGGCAGTTTGGAAGTAAGAAACGCTTGAGAAACTCAAAATTTTCGCAGTTCTGATGCTCGAAACGAATAACTAGAACCGCCTATAGGAAAAGTGCGCATACCGTTGTAATCGGGCGAGTTTCTACTTTCAGATGCAACAGAAATTTTGCGGATTGGTCAATCCGTTCGCGGGATATGGCAGTTTGGAGATAAGAAACGCTTGAGAAACTCAAAATTTTCGCAGTTCTGATGCTCGAAACGAATGACTAGAACGGCCTAGGGGAGAAGTACGCATACCGTTGTAATCGGGCGAGTTTCTACTTTCAGATGCAACAGAAGTCATGCAGATTGGTCCATCCGTTCGCGAGATATGGCAGTTTGGAGGTAAGAAACGCTTGAGAAACTCATAATTTTCGCAGTTCTGATGCTCGAAACGAATAACTGGAACGGTCTAGGGGAAAACTACACATACCGTTGTAATCGGGCGAGTTTCTACTTTCAGATGCAACAGAAATTTTGCGGATTGATCAATCCGTTAGCGAGACATGGCAGTTTGGAGATAAGGAACGCTTTAGAAACTCAAAATTTTCGCAGTTCTGATGCTCGAAACGAATAACTAGAACCGCCTATAGGAAAAGTGCGCATACCGTTGTAATCGGGCGAGTTTCTACTTTCAGATGCAACAGAAATTTTGCGGATTGGTCAATCCGTTCGCGAGATGTGGCAGTTGTAATGTAAGAAACGCTTGAGAAACTCAAAATTTTCGCAGTTCTGATGCTCGAAACGAATGACTAGAACGGCCTAGGGGAGAAGTACGCACACCGTTGTAATCGGGCGAGTTTCTACTTTCAGATGCAAAAGAAATTATGCGGATTGGTCAATCCGTTCGCGAGATATCGAAGTTTGGAGGTAAGAAACACTTGAGAAACTCAAAATTTTCGCAGTTCTGATGCTCGAAACGAATAACTGGAACGGTCTAGGGGAAAACTACACATACCGTTGTAATCGGGCGAGTTTCTACTTTCAGATGCAACAGAAATTTTGCGGATTGGTCAATCCGTTCGCGAGATGTGGCAGTTGTAATGTAAGAAACGCTTGAGAAACTCAAAATTTTCGCAGTTCTGATGCTCGAAACGAATAACTAGAACGGCCTAGGGGAAAAGTACGCATACCGTTGTAATCGGGCGAGTTTCTACTTTCAGATGCAACATAAATTTTGCGGATTGGTCAATCCGTTCGCGAGATATGGCAGTTTGGAGGTAAGAAACGCTTGAGAAAGTCAAAATTTTCGCAGCTCTGATGCTCGACACGAATAACTAGAACGGCCTAGGGGGAAAAGCGCGCATATCGTTGTAATCGTGCGAGTTTCTACTTTCAGATGCAACAGAAATTATGCGGATTGGTCAATCCGTTCGCGAGATATGGCCGTTTGGATGTAAGAAACGCTTGAGAAACTCAAAATTTTCGCAGTTCTGATGCTCGAAACGAATAACTAGAACGGCCCAGGGGAAAAGTGCGCATACCGTCGTAATCGGGCGAGTTTCTACTTTCAAATGCAACAGAAACTTTGCGGATTGGTCAATCCATTCGCGAGATATGGCAGTTTGGAAGTAAGAAACGCTTGAGAAACTCAAAATTTTCGCAGTTCTGATGCTCGAAACGAATACCTAGAACCGCCTATAGGAAAAGTGCGCATACCGTTGTAATCGGGCGAGTTTCTACTTTCAGATGCAACAGAAATTTTGCGGATTGGTCAATCCGTTCGCGAGATGTGGCAGTTGTAATGTAAGAAACGCTTGAGAAACTCAAAATTTTCGCAGTTCTGATGCTCGAAACGAATGACTAGAACGGCCTAGGGGAGAAGTACGCATACCGTTGTAATCGGGCGAGTTTCTACTTTCAGATGCAACAGAAATCATGCAGATTGGTCCATCCGTTCGCGAGGTATGGCAGTTTGGAGGTAAGAAACGCTTGAGAAACTCATAATTTTCGCAGTTCTGATGCTCGAAACGAATAACTGGAACGGTCTAGGGGAAAACTACACATACCGTTGTAATCGGGCGAGTTTCTACTTTCAGATGCAACAGAAATTTTGCGGATTGATCAATCCGTTAGCGAGATATGGCAGTTTGGAGATAAGGAACGCTTTAGAAACTCAAAATTTTCGCAGTTCTGATGCTCGAAACGAATAACTAGAACCGCCTATAGGAAAAGTGCGCATACCGTTGTAATCGGGCGAGTTTCTACTTTCAGATGCAACAGAAATTTTGCGGATTGGTTAATCCGTTCGCGAGATGTGGCAGTTGTAATGTAAGAAACGCTTGAGAAACTCAAAATTTTCGCAGTTCTGATGCTCGAAACGAATGACTAGAACGGCCTAGGGGAGAAGTACGCACACCGTTGTAATCGGGCGAGTTTCTACTTTCAGATGCAAAAGAAATTATGCGGATTGGTCAATCCGTTCGCGAGATATCGAAGTTTGGAGGTAAGAAACACTTGAGAAACTCAAAATTTTCGCAGTTCTGATGCTCGAAACGAATAACTGGAACGGTCTAGGGGAAAACTACACATACCGTTGTAATCGGGCGAGTTTCTACTTTCAGATGCAACAGAAATTTTGCGGATTGGTCAATCCGTTCGCGAGATGTGGCAGTTGTAATGTAAGAAACGCTTGAGAAACTCAAAATTTTCGCAGTTCTGATGCTCGAAACGAATAACTAGAACGCCCTAGGGGAAAAGTACGCATACCGATGTAATCGGGCGAGTTTCTACTTTCAGATGCAACAGAAATTTTGCAGATTGGTCAATCCGTTCGCGAGATATGGCAATTTGGAGATAAGAAACGCTTTAGAAACTCAAAATTTTCGCAGTTCTGATGCTCGAAACGAATAACTAGAACCGCCTAGGGGAAAAGTGCGCATACCGTTGTAATCGGGCGAGTTTCTACTTTCAGATGCAACATAAATTTTGCGGATTGGTCAATCCGTTCGCGAGATATGGCAGTTTGGAGGTAAGAAACGCTTGAGAAAGTCAAAATTTTCGCAGCTCTGATGCTCGACACGAATAACTAGAACGGCCTAGGGGGAAAAGCGCGGATATCGTTGTAATCGTGCGAGTTTCTACTTTCAGATGCAACAGAAATTATGCGGATTGGTCAATCCGTTCGCGAGATATGGCCGTTTGGATGTAAGAAACGCTTGAGAAACTCAAAATTTTCGCATTTCTGATGCTCGAAACGAATAACTAGAACGGCCCAGGGGAAAAGTGCGCACACCGTCGTAATCGGGCGAGTTTCTACTTTCAAATGCAACAGAAACTTTGCGGATTGGTCAATCCATTCGCGAGATATGGCAGTTTGGAAGTAAGAAACGCTTGAGAAACTCAAAATTTTCGCAGTTCTGATGCTCGAAACGAATAACTAGAACCGCCTATAGGAAAAGTGCGCATACCGTTGTAATCGGGCGAGTTTCTACTTTCAGATGCAACAGAAATTTTGCGGATTGGTCAATCCGTTCGCGAGATGTGGCAGTTGTAATGTAAGGAACGCTTGAGAAACTCAAAATTTTCGCAGTTCTGATGCTCGAAACGAATGACTAGAACGGCCTAGGGGAGAAGTACGCATACCGTTGTAATCGGGCGAGTTTCTACTTTCAGATGCAACAGAAATGATGCAGATTGGTCCATCCGTTCGCGAGATATGGCAGTTTGGAGGTAAGAAACGCTTGAGAAACTCATAATTTTCGCAGTTCTGATGCTCGAAACGAATAACTGGAACTGTCTAGGGGAAAACTACACATACCGTTGTAATCGGGCGAGTTTCTACTTTCAGATGCAACAGAAATTTTGCGGATTGATCAATCCGTTAGCGAGATATGGTAGTTTGGAGATAAGGAACGCTTTAGAAACTCAAAATTTTCGCAGTTCTGATGCTCGAAACGAGTAACTAGAACGGCCCAGGGGAAAAGTGCGCATACCGTTGTAATCGGGCGAGTTTCTACTTTCAGATGCAACAGAAATTTTGCGGATTGGTCGATCCGTTCGCGAGATATGGCAGTTTCGATGTAAGAAACGCTTGAGAAACTCAAAATTTTCGCAGTTCTGATGCTCGAAACGAATAACTAGAACCGCCTAGGGGAAAAGTGCGCATACCGTTGTAATCGGGCGAGTTTCTACTTCCAGATGCAACAGAAATTTTGCGGATTGATCAATCCGTTCGCGGGATATGGCAGTTTGGAGATAAGAAACGCTTGAGAAACTCAAAATTTTCGCAGTTCTGATGCTCGAAACGAATGACTAGAACGGCCTAGGGGAGAAGTACGCACACCGTTGTAATCGGGCGAGTTTCTACTTTCAGATGCAAAAGAAATTATGCGGATTGGTCAATCCGTTCGCGAGATATCGAAGTTTGGAGGTAAGAAACACTTGAGAAACTCAAAATTTTCGCAGTTCTGATGCTCGAAACGAATAACTGGGACGGTCTAGGGGAAAACTACACATACCGTTGTAATCGGGCGAGTTTCTACTTTCAGATGCAACAGAAATTTTGCGGATTGGTCAATCCGTTCGCGAGATGTGGCAGTTGTAATGTAAGAAACGCTTGAGAAACTCAAAATTTTCGCAGTTCTGATGCTGGAAACGAATAACTAGAACGGCCTAGGGGAAAAGTACGCATACCGTTGTAATCGGGCGAGTTTCTACTTTCAGATGCAACATAAATTTTGCGGATTGGTCAATCCGTTCGCGAGATATGGCAGTTTGGAGGTAAGAAACACTTGAGAAAGTCAAAATTTTCGCAGCTCAGATGCTCGACACGAATAACTAGAACGGCCTAGGGGGAAAAGCGCGCATATCGTTGTAATCGTGCGAGTTTCTACTTTCAGATGCAACAGAAATTATGCGGATTGGTCAATCCGTTCGCGAGATATGGCCGTTTGGATGTAAGAAACGCTTGAGAAACTCAAAATTTTCGCAGTTCTGATGCTCGAAACGAATAACTAGAACGGCCCAGGGGAAAAGTGCGCATACCGTCGTAATCGGGCGAGTTTCTACTTTCAAATGCAACAGAAACTTTGCGGATTGGTCAATCCATTCGCGAGATATGGCAGTTTGGAAGTAAGAAACGCTTGAGAAACTCAAAATTTTCGCAGTTCTGATGCTCGAAACGAATAACTAGAACCGCCTATAGGAAAAGTGCGCATACGGTTGTAATCGGGCGAGTTTCTACTTTCAGATGCAACAGAAATTTTGCGGATTGGTCAATCCGTTCGCGGGATATGGCAGTTTGGAGATAAGAAACGCTTGAGAAACTCAAAATTTTCGCAGTTCTGATGCTCGAAACGAATGACTAGAACGGCCTAGGGGAGAAGTACGCATACCGTTGTAATCGGGCGAGTTTCTACTTTCAGATGCAACAGAAATCATGCAGATTGGTCCATCCGTTCGCGAGATATGGCAGTTTGGAGGTAAGAAACGCTTGAGAAACTCATAATTTTCGCAGTTCTGATGCTCGAAACGAATAACTGGAACGGTCTAGGGGAAAACTACACATACCGTTGTAATCGGGCGAGTTTCTACTTTCAGATGCAACAGAAATTTTGCGGATTGGTCAATCCGTTCGCGAGATGTGGCAGTTGTAATGTAAGAAACGCTTGAGAAACTCAAAATTTTCGCAGTTCTGATGCTCGAAACGAATAACTAGAACGCCCTAGGGGAAAAGTACGCATACCGATGTAATCGGGCGAGTTTCTACTTTCAGATGCAACAGAAATTTTGCAGATTGGTCAATCCGTTCGCGAGATATGGCAATTTGGAGATAAGAAACGCTTTAGAAACTCAAAATTTTCGCAGTTCTGATGCTCGAAACGAATAACTAGAACCGCCTAGGGGAAAAGTGCGCATACCGTTGTAATCGGGCGAGTTTCTACTTTCAGATGCAACATAAATTTTGCGGATTGGTCAATCCGTTCGCGAGATATGGCAGTTTGGATGTAAGAAACGCTTGAGAAAGTCAAAATTTTCGCAGCTCTGATGCTCGACACGAATAACTAGAACGGCCTAGGGGGAAAAGCGCGGATATCGTTGTAATCGTGCGAGTTTCTACTTTCAGATGCAACAGAAATTATGCGGATTGGTCAATCCGTTCGCGAGATATGGCCGTTTGGATGTAAGAAACGCTTGAGAAACTCAAAATTTTCGCATTTCTGATGCTCGAAACGAATAACTAGAACGGCCCAGGGGAAAAGTGCGCATACCGTCGTAATCGGGCGAGTTTCTACTTTCAAATGCAACAGAAACTTTGCGGATTGGTCAATCCATTCGCGAGATATGGCAGTTTGGAAGTAAGAAACGCTTGAGAAACTCAAAATTTTCGCAGTTCTGATGCTCGAAACGAATAACTAGAACCGCCTATAGGAAAAGTGCGCATACCGTTGTAATCGGGCGAGTTTCTACTTTCAGATGCAACAGAAATTTTGCGGATTGGTCAATCCGTTCGCGAGATGTGGCAGTTGTAATGTAAGAAACGCTTGAGAAACTCAAAAATTCGCAGTTCTGATGCTCGAAACGAATGACTAGAACGGCCTAGGGGAGAAGTACGCATACCGTTGTAATCGGGCGAGTTTCTACTTTCAGATGCAACAGAAATTTTGCGGATAGGTCAATCCGTTCGAGAGATATGGCAGTTTGGAGGTAAGAAACGCTTGAGAAACTCAAAATTTTCGCAGTTCTGATGCTCGAAACGAATAACTAGAACCGCCTATAGGAAAAGTGCGCATACCGTTGTAATCGGGCGAGTTTCTACTTCCAGATGCAACAGAAATTTTGCGGATTGATCAATCCGTTCGCGGGATATGGCAGTTTGGAGATAAGAAACGCTTGAGAAACTCAAAATTTTCGCAGTTCTGATGCTCGGAACGAATGACTAGAACGGCCTAGGGGAGAAGTACGCATACCGTTGTAATCGGGCGAGTTTCTACTTTCAGATGCAACAGAAATCATGCAGATTGGTCAATCCGTTCGCGAGATATGGCCGTTTGGAGGTAAGAAACGCTTGAGAAACTCAAAATTTTCGCAGTTCTGATGCTCGAAAGGAATAACTAGAACGGCCCAGGGGAAAAGTGCGCATACCGTTGTAATCGGGCGAGTTTCTACTTTCAAATGCAACAGAAATTTTGCGGATTGGTCCATCCGTTCGCGAGATATGGCAGTTTGGAGGTAAGAAACGCTTGAGAAACTCATAATTTTCGCAGTTCTGATGCTCGAAACGAATAACTGGAACGGTCTAGGGGAAAAGTGCGCATACCGTTGTAATCGGGCGAGTTTCTACTTTCAAATGCAACAGAAATTTTGCGGATTGGTCCATCCGTTCGCGAGATATGGCAGTTTGGAGGTAAGAAACGCTTGAGAAACTCGAAATTTTCGCTGTTCTGATGCTCGAAACGAATAACTGGAACGGTCTAGAGGAAAACTACACATACCGTTGTAATCGGGCGAGTTTCTACTTTCAGATGCAACAGAAATTTTGCGGATTGATCAATCCGTTAGCGAGATATGGCAGTTTGGAGATGAGGAACGCTTTAGAAACTCAAAATTTTCGCAGTTCTGATGCTCGAAACGAGTAACTAGAACGGCCCAGGGGAAAAGTGCGCATACCGTTGTAATCGGGCGAGTTTCTACTTTCAGATGCAACAGAAATTTTGCGGATTGGTCGATCCGTTCGCGAGATATGGCAGTTTGGATGTAAGAAACGCTTGAGAAACTCAAAATTTTCGCAGTTCTGATGCTCGAAACAAATGACTAGAACGGCCTAGGGGAGAAGTACGCATACCGTTGTAATCGGGCGAGTTTCTACTTTCAGATGCAACAGAAATTTTGCGGATTGATCAATCCGTTCGCGAGATATGGCAGTTTGGAGATAAGAAACGCTTGAGAAACTCAAAATTTTCGCAGTTCTGATGCCCGAAACGAATGACTAGAACGGCCTAGGGGAGAAGTACGCATACCGTTGTAATCGGGCGAGTTTCTACTTTCAGATGCAACAGAAATAATGCGGATTGGTCAATCCGTTCGCGAGATATGGCAGTTTGGATGTAAGAAACGCTTGAGAAACTCAAAATTTTCGCAGTTCTGATGCTCGAAACGAATGACTAGAACGGCCCAGGGGAAAAGTGCGCATACCGTTGTAATCGGGCGAGTTTCTACTTTCAAATGCAACAGAAATTTTGCGGATTGGTCCATCCGTTCGCGAGATATGGCAGTTTGGAGGTAAGAAACGCTTGAGAAACTCATAATTTTCGCAGTTCTGATGCTCGAAACGAATAACTGGAACGGTCTAGGGGAAAACTACACATACCGTTGTAATCGGGCGAGTTTCTACTTTCAGATGCTACAGAAATTTTGCGGATTGGTCAATCCGTTCGCGAGATGTGGCAGTTGTAAGGTAAGAAACGCTTGAGAAACTCAAAATTTTCGCAGTTCTGATGCTCGAAACGAATGACTAGAACGGCCTAGGGGAGAAGTACGCATACCGTTGTAATCGGGCGAGTTTCTACTTTCAGATGCAACAGAAATTTTGCGGATTGGTCGAACCGTTCGCGAGATATGGCAGTTTGTAAGTAAGAAACGCTTGGGAAACTCAAAATTTTCGCAGTTCTGATGCTCGAAACGAATGACTAGGACGGCCTAGGGGAAAAGTACGCATACAGTTGTAATCGGGCGAGTTTCTACTTTCAGATGCAACAGAAATCATGCAGATTGGTCAATCCGTTCGCGAGATATGGCCGTTTGGAGGTAAGAAACGCTTGAGAAACTCAAAATTTTCGCAGTTCTGATGCTCGAAACGAATAACTGGAACGGTCTAGAGGAAAACTACACATACCGTTGTAATCGGGCGAGTTTCTACTTTCAAATGCAACAGAAATTTTGCGGATTGGTCCATCCGTTCGCGAGATATGGCAGTTTGGAGGTAAGAAACGCTTGAGAAACTCATAATTTTCGCAGTTCTGATGCTCGAAACGAATAACTGGAACGGTCTAGGGGAAAAGTGCGCATACCGTTGTAATCGGGCGAGTTTCTACTTCCAGATGCAACAGAAATTTTGCGGATTGATCAATCCGTTCGCGGGATATGGCAGTTTGGAGATAAGAAACGCTTGAGAAACTCAAAATTTTCGCAGTTCTGATGCTCGAAACGAATGACTAGAACGGCCTAGGGGAGAAGTACGCACACCGTTGTAATCGGGCGAGTTTCTACTTTCAGATGCAAAAGAAATTATGCGGATTGGTCAATCCGTTCGCGAGATATCGAAGTTTGGAGGTAAGAAACACTTGAGAAACTCAAAATTTTCGCAGTTCTGATGCTCGAAACGAATAACTGGAACGGTCTAGGGGAAAACTACACATACCGTTGTAATCGGGCGAGTTTCTACTTTCAGATGCAACAGAAATTTTGCGGATTGGTCAATCCGTTCGCGAGATGTGGCAGTTGTAATGTAAGAAACGCTTGAGAAACTCAAAATTTTCGCAGTTCTGATGCTGGAAACGAATAACTAGAACGGCCTAGGGGAAAAGTACGCATACCGTTGTAATCGGGCGAGTTTCTACTTTCAGATGCAACATAAATTTTGCGGATTGGTCAATCCGTTCGCGAGATATGGCAGTTTGGAGGTAAGAAACACTTGAGAAAGTCAAAATTTTCGCAGCTCAGATGCTCGACACGAATAACTAGAACGGCCTAGGGGGAAAAGCGCGCATATCGTTGTAATCGTGCGAGTTTCTACTTTCAGATGCAACAGAAATTATGCGGATTGGTCAATCCGTTCGCGAGATATGGCCGTTTGGATGTAAGAAACGCTTGAGAAACTCAAAATTTTCGCAGTTCTGATGCTCGAAACGAATAACTAGAACGGCCCAGGGGAAAAGTGCGCATACCGTCGTAATCGGGCGAGTTTCTACTTTCAAATGCAACAGAAACTTTGCGGATTGGTCAATCCATTCGCGAGATATGGCAGTTTGGAAGTAAGAAACGCTTGAGAAACTCAAAATTTTCGCAGTTCTGATGCTCGAAACGAATAACTAGAACCGCCTATAGGAAAAGTGCGCATACCGTTGTAATCGGGCGAGTTTCTACTTTCAGATGCAACAGAAATTTTGCGGATTGGTCAATCCGTTCGCGGGATATGGCAGTTTGGAGATAAGAAACGCTTGAGAAACTCAAAATTTTCGCAGTTCTGATGCTCGAAACGAATGACTAGAACGGCCTAGGGGAGAAGTACGCATACCGTTGTAATCGGGCGAGTTTCTACTTTCAGATGCAACAGAAATCATGCAGATTGGTCCATCCGTTCGCGAGATATGGCAGTTTGGAGGTAAGAAACGCTTGAGAAACTCATAATTTTCGCAGTTCTGATGCTCGAAACGAATAACTGGAACGGTCTAGGGGAAAACTACACATACCGTTGTAATCGGGCGAGTTTCTACTTTCAGATGCAACAGAAATTTTGCGGATTGATCAATCCGTTAGCGAGACATGGCAGTTTGGAGATAAGGAACGCTTTAGAAACTCAAAATTTTCGCAGTCCTGATGCCCGAAACGAATAACTAGAACCGCCTATAGGAAAAGTGCGCATACCGTTGTAATCGGGCGAGTTTCTACTTTCAGATGCAACAGAAATTTTGCGGATTGGTCAATCCGTTCGCGAGATGTGGC
Organism: Ptiloglossa arizonensis; assembly: GCF_051014685.1. Taxonomy (NCBI): domain Eukaryota; kingdom Metazoa; phylum Arthropoda; class Insecta; order Hymenoptera; family Colletidae; genus Ptiloglossa; species Ptiloglossa arizonensis. The sequence goes on from NW_027480274.1 coordinate 17,661, forward strand.
AGTTGTAATGTAAGAAACGCTTGAGAAACTCAAAATTTTCGCAGTTCTGATGCTCGAAACGAATGACTAGAACGGCCTAGGGGAGAAGTACGCACACCGTTGTAATCGGGCGAGTTTCTACTTTCAGATGCAAAAGAAATTATGCGGATTGGTCAATCCGTTCGCGAGATATCGAAGTTTGGAGGTAAGAAACACTTGAGAAACTCAAAATTTTCGCAGTTCTGATGCTCGAAACGAATAACTGGAACGGTCTAGGGGAAAACTACACATACCGTTGTAATCGGGCGAGTTTCTACTTTCAGATGCAACAGAAATTTTGCGGATTGGTCAATCCGTTCGCGAGATGTGGCAGTTGTAATGTAAGAAACGCTTGAGAAACTCAAAATTTTCGCAGTTCTGATGCTCGAAACGAATAACTAGAACGCCCTAGGGGAAAAGTACGCATACCGATGTAATCGGGCGAGTTTCTACTTTCAGATGCAACAGAAATTTTGCAGATTGGTCAATCCGTTCGCGAGATATGGCAATTTGGAGATAAGAAACGCTTTAGAAACTCAAAATTTTCGCAGTTCTGATGCTCGAAACGAATAACTAGAACCGCCTAGGGGAAAAGTGCGCATACCGTTGTAATCGGGCGAGTTTCTACTTTCAGATGCAACATAAATTTTGCGGATTGGTCAATCCGTTCGCGAGATATGGCAGTTTGGATGTAAGAAACGCTTGAGAAAGTCAAAATTTTCGCAGCTCTGATGCTCGACACGAATAACTAGAACGGCCTAGGGGGAAAAGCGCGGATATCGTTGTAATCGTGCGAGTTTCTACTTTCAGATGCAACAGAAATTATGCGGATTGGTCAATCCGTTCGCGAGATATGGCCGTTTGGATGTAAGAAACGCTTGAGAAACTCAAAATTTTCGCATTTCTGATGCTCGAAACGAATAACTAGAACGGCCCAGGGGAAAAGTGCGCATACCGTCGTAATCGGGCGAGTTTCTACTTTCAAATGCAACAGAAACTTTGCGGATTGGTCAATCCATTCGCGAGATATGGCAGTTTGGAAGTAAGAAACGCTTGAGAAACTCAAAATTTTCGCAGTTCTGATGCTCGAAACGAATAACTAGAACCGCCTATAGGAAAAGTGCGCATACCGTTGTAATCGGGCGAGTTTCTACTTTCAGATGCAACAGAAATTTTGCGGATTGGTCAATCCGTTCGCGAGATGTGGCAGTTGTAATGTAAGAAACGCTTGAGAAACTCAAAAATTCGCAGTTCTGATGCTCGAAACGAATGACTAGAACGGCCTAGGGGAGAAGTACGCATACCGTTGTAATCGGGCGAGTTTCTACTTTCAGATGCAACAGAAATCATGCAGATTGGTCCATCCGTTCGCGAGATATGGCAGTTTGGAGGTAAGAAACGCTTGAGAAACTCATAATTTTCGCAGTTCTGATGCTCGAAACGAATAACTGGAACTGTCTAGGGGAAAACTACACATACCGTTGTAATCGGGCGAGTTTCTACTTTCAGATGCAACAGAAATTTTGCGGATTGATCAATCCGTTAGCGAGATATGGCAGTTTGGAGATAAGGAACGCTTTAGAAACTCAAAATTTTCGCAGTTCTGATGCTCGAAACGAGTAACTAGAACGGCCCAGGGGAAAAGTGCGCATACCGTTGTAATCGGGCGAGTTTCTACTTTCAGATGCAATAGAAATTTTGCGGATTGGTCGATCCGTTCGCGAGATATGGCAGTTTGGATGTAAGAAACGCTTGAGAAACTCAAAATTTTCGCAGTTCTGATGCTCGAAACGAATGACTAGAACGGCCTAGGGGAGAAGTACGCATACCGTTGTAATCGGGCGAGTTTCTACTTTCAGATGCAACAGAAATTTTGCGGATTGATCAATCCGTTCGCGAGATATGGCAGTTTGGAGATAAGAAACGCTTGAGAAACTCAAAATTTTCGCAGTTCTGATGCCCGAAACGAATGACTAGAACGGCCTAGGGGAGAAGTACGCATACCGTTGTAATCCGGCGAGTTTCTACTTTCAGATGCAACAGAAATAATGCGGATTGGTCAATCCGTTCGCGAGATATGGCAGTTTGGATGTAAGAAACGCTTGAGAAACTCAAAATTTTCGCAGTTCTGATGCTCGAAACGAATGACTAGAACGGCCCAGGGGAAAAGTGCGCATACCGTTGTAATCGGGCGAGTTTCTACTTTCAAATGCAACAGAAATTTTGCGGATTGGTCAATCCGTTCGAGAGATATGGCAGTTTGGAGGTAAGAAACGCTTGAGAAACTCAAAATTTTCGCAGTTCTGATGCTCGAAACGAATAACTAGAACCGCCTATAGGAAAAGTGCGCATACCGTTGTAATCGGGCGAGTTTCTACTTCCAGATGCAACAGAAATTTTGCGGATTGATCAATCCGTTCGCGGGATATGGCAGTTTGGAGATAAGAAACGCTTGAGAAACTCAAAATTTTCGCAGTTCTGATGCTCGGAACGAATGACTAGAACGGCCTAGGGGAGAAGTACGCATACCGTTGTAATCGGGCGAGTTTCTACTTTCAGATGCAACAGAAATCATGCAGATTGGTCAATCCGTTCGCGAGATATGGCCGTTTGGAGGTAAGAAACGCTTGAGAAACTCAAAATTTTCGCAGTTCTGATGCTCGAAAGGAATAACTAGAACGGCCCAGGGGAAAAGTGCGCATACCGTTGTAATCGGGCGAGTTTCTACTTTCAAATGCAACAGAAATTTTGCGGATTGGTCCATCCGTTCGCGAGATATGGCAGTTTGGAGGTAAGAAACGCTTGAGAAACTCATAATTTTCGCAGTTCTGATGCTCGAAACGAATAACTGGAACGGTCTAGGGGAAAAGTGCGCATACCGTTGTAATCGGGCGAGTTTCTACTTTCAAATGCAACAGAAATTTTGCGGATTGGTCCATCCGTTCGCGAGATATGGCAGTTTGGAGGTAAGAAACGCTTGAGAAACTCAAAATTTTCGCTGTTCTGATGCTCGAAACGAATAACTGGAACGGTCTAGAGGAAAACTACACATACCGTTGTAATCGGGCGAGTTTCTACTTTCAGATGCAACAGAAATTTTGCGGATTGATCAATCCGTTAGCGAGATATGGCAGTTTGGAGATGAGGAACGCTTTAGAAACTCAAAATTTTCGCAGTTCTGATGCTCGAAACGAGTAACTAGAACGGCCCAGGGGAAAAGTGCGCATACCGTTGTAATCGGGCGAGTTTCTACTTTCAGATGCAACAGAAATTTTGCGGATTGGTCGATCCGTTCGCGAGATATGGCAGTTTGGATGTAAGAAACGCTTGAGAAACTCAAAATTTTCGCAGTTCTGATGCTCGAAACAAATGACTAGAACGGCCTAGGGGAGAAGTACGCATACCGTTGTAATCGGGCGAGTTTCTACTTTCAGATGCAACAGAAATTTTGCGGATTGATCAATCCGTTCGCGAGATATGGCAGTTTGGAGATAAGAAACGCTTGAGAAACTCAAAATTTTCGCAGTTCTGATGCCCGAAACGAATGACTAGAACGGCCTAGGGGAGAAGTACGCATACCGTTGTAATCGGGCGAGTTTCTACTTTCAGATGCAACAGAAATAATGCGGATTGGTCAATCCGTTCGCGAGATATGGCAGTTTGGATGTAAGAAACGCTTGAGAAACTCAAAATTTTCGCAGTTCTGATGCTCGAAACGAATGACTAGAACGGCCCAGGGGAAAAGTGCGCATACCGTTGTAATCGGGCGAGTTTCTACTTTCAAATGCAACAGAAATTTTGCGGATTGGTCCATCCGTTCGCGAGATATGGCAGTTTGGAGGTAAGAAACGCTTGAGAAACTCATAATTTTCGCAGTTCTGATGCTCGAAACGAATAACTGGAACGGTCTAGGGGAAAACTACACATACCGTTGTAATCGGGCGAGTTTCTACTTTCAGATGCTACAGAAATTTTGCGGATTGGTCAATCCGTTCGCGAGATGTGGCAGTTGTAAGGTAAGAAACGCTTGAGAAACTCAAAATTTTCGCAGTTCTGATGCTCGAAACGAATGACTAGAACGGCCTAGGGGAGAAGTACGCATACCGTTGTAATCGGGCGAGTTTCTACTTTCAGATGCAACAGAAATTTTGCGGATTGGTCGAACCGTTCGCGAGATATGGCAGTTTGTAAGTAAGAAACGCTTGGGAAACTCAAAATTTTCGCAGTTCTGATGCTCGAAACGAATGACTAGGACGGCCTAGGGGAAAAGTACGCATACAGTTGTAATCGGGCGAGTTTCTACTTTCAGATGCAACAGAAATCATGCAGATTGGTCAATCCGTTCGCGAGATATGGCCGTTTGGAGGTAAGAAACGCTTGAGAAACTCAAAATTTTCGCAGTTCTGATGCTCGAAACGAATAACTGGAACGGTCTAGAGGAAAACTACACATACCGTTGTAATCGGGCGAGTTTCTACTTTCAAATGCAACAGAAATTTTGCGGATTGGTCCATCCGTTCGCGAGATATGGCAGTTTGGAGGTAAGAAACGCTTGAGAAACTCATAATTTTCGCAGTTCTGATGCTCGAAACGAATAACTGGAACGGTCTAGGGGAAAAGTGCGCATACCGTTGTAATCGGGCGAGTTTCTACTTTCAAATGCAACAGAAATTTTGCGGATTGGTCCATCCGTTCGCGAGATATGGCAGTTTGGAGGTAAGAAACGCTTGAGAAACTCAAAATTTTCGCAGTTCTGATGCTCGAAACGAATAACTAGAACGGCCCAGGGGAAAAGTGCGCATACCGTTGTAATCGGACGAGTTTCTACTTTCAGATGCAACAGAAATTCTGCGGATTGATCAATCCGTTCGCGAGATATGGCAGTCTGGAGGTAAGAAACGCTTGAGAAACTCAAAATTTTCGCTGTTCTGATGCTCGAAACGAATAACTGGAACGGTCTAGAGGAAAACTACACATACCGTTGTAATCGGGCGAGTTTCTACTTTCAGATGCAACAGAAATTTTGCGGATTGATCAATCCGTTAGCGAGATATGGCAGTTTGGAGATAAGGAACGCTTTAGAAACTCAAAATTTTCGCAGTTCTGATGCTCGAAACGAGTAACTAGAACGGCCCAGGGGAAAAGTGCGCATACCGTTGTAATCGGGCGAGTTTCTACTTTCAGATGCAACAGAAATTTTGCGGATTGGTCGATCCGTTCGCGAGATATGGCAGTTTGGATGTAAGAAACGCTTGAGAAACTCAAAATTTTCGCAGTTCTGATGCTCGAAACAAATGACTAGAACGGCCTAGGGGAGAAGTACGCATACCGTTGTAATCGGGCGAGTTTCTACTTTCAGATGCAACAGAAATTTTGCGGATTGATCAATCCGTTCGCGAGATATGGCAGTTTGGATGTAAGAAACGCTTGAGAAACTCAAAATTTTCGCAGTTCTGATGCTCGAAACGAATGACTAGAACGGCCCAGGGGAAAAGTGCGCATACCGTTGTAATCGGGCGAGTTTCTACTTTCAAATGCAACAGAAATTTTGCGGATTGGTCAATCCGTTCGAGAGATATGGCAGTTTGGAGGTAAGAAACGCTTGAGAAACTCAAAATTTTCGCAGTTCTGATGCTCGAAACGAATAACTAGAACCGCCTATAGGAAAAGTGCGCATACCGTTGTAATCGGGCGAGTTTCTACTTCCAGATGCAACAGAAATTTTGCGGATTGATCAATCCGTTCGCGGGATATGGCAGTTTGGAGATAAGAAACGCTTGAGAAACTCAAAATTTTCGCAGTTCTGATGCTCGGAACGAATGACTAGAACGGCCTAGGGGAGAAGTACGCATACCGTTGTAATCGGGCGAGTTTCTACTTTCAGATGCAACAGAAATCATGCAGATTGGTCAATCCGTTCGCGAGATATGGCCGTTTGGAGGTAAGAAACGCTTGAGAAACTCAAAATTTTCGCAGTTCTGATGCTCGAAAGGAATAACTAGAACGGCCCAGGGGAAAAGTGCGCATACCGTTGTAATCGGGCGAGTTTCTACTTTCAAATGCAACAGAAATTTTGCGGATTGGTCCATCCGTTCGCGAGATATGGCAGTTTGGAGGTAAGAAACGCTTGAGAAACTCATAATTTTCGCAGTTCTGATGCTCGAAACGAATAACTGGAACGGTCTAGGGGAAAAGTGCGCATACCGTTGTAATCGGGCGAGTTTCTACTTTCAAATGCAACAGAAATTTTGCGGATTGGTCCATCCGTTCGCGAGATATGGCAGTTTGGAGGTAAGAAACGCTTGAGAAACTCAAAATTTTCGCTGTTCTGATGCTCGAAACGAATAACTGGAACGGTCTAGAGGAAAACTACACATACCGTTGTAATCGGGCGAGTTTCTACTTTCAGATGCAACAGAAATTTTGCGGATTGATCAATCCGTTAGCGAGATATGGCAGTTTGGAGATGAGGAACGCTTTAGAAACTCAAAATTTTCGCAGTTCTGATGCTCGAAACGAGTAACTAGAACGGCCCAGGGGAAAAGTGCGCATACCGTTGTAATCGGGCGAGTTTCTACTTTCAGATGCAACAGAAATTTTGCGGATTGGTCGATCCGTTCGCGAGATATGGCAGTTTGGATGTAAGAAACGCTTGAGAAACTCAAAATTTTCGCAGTTCTGATGCTCGAAACAAATGACTAGAACGGCCTAGGGGAGAAGTACGCATACCGTTGTAATCGGGCGAGTTTCTACTTTCAGATGCAACAGAAATTTTGCGGATTGATCAATCCGTTCGCGAGATATGGCAGTTTGGAGATAAGAAACGCTTGAGAAACTCAAAATTTTCGCAGTTCTGATGCCCGAAACGAATGACTAGAACGGCCTAGGGGAGAAGTACGCATACCGTTGTAATCGGGCGAGTTTCTACTTTCAGATGCAACAGAAATAATGCGGATTGGTCAATCCGTTCGCGAGATATGGCAGTTTGGATGTAAGAAACGCTTGAGAAACTCAAAATTTTCGCAGTTCTGATGCTCGAAACGAATGACTAGAACGGCCCAGGGGAAAAGTGCGCATACCGTTGTAATCGGGCGAGTTTCTACTTTCAAATGCAACAGAAATTTTGCGGATTGGTCCATCCGTTCGCGAGATATGGCAGTTTGGAGGTAAGAAACGCTTGAGAAACTCATAATTTTCGCAGTTCTGATGCTCGAAACGAATAACTGGAACGGTCTAGGGGAAAACTACACATACCGTTGTAATCGGGCGAGTTTCTACTTTCAGATGCTACAGAAATTTTGCGGATTGGTCAATCCGTTCGCGAGATGTGGCAGTTGTAAGGTAAGAAACGCTTGAGAAACTCAAAATTTTCGCAGTTCTGATGCTCGAAACGAATGACTAGAACGGCCTAGGGGAGAAGTACGCATACCGTTGTAATCGGGCGAGTTTCTACTTTCAGATGCAACAGAAATTTTGCGGATTGGTCGAACCGTTCGCGAGATATGGCAGTTTGTAAGTAAGAAACGCTTGGGAAACTCAAAATTTTCGCAGTTCTGATGCTCGAAACGAATGACTAGGACGGCCTAGGGGAAAAGTACGCATACAGTTGTAATCGGGCGAGTTTCTACTTTCAGATGCAACAGAAATCATGCAGATTGGTCAATCCGTTCGCGAGATATGGCCGTTTGGAGGTAAGAAACGCTTGAGAAACTCAAAATTTTCGCAGTTCTGATGCTCGAAACGAATAACTGGAACGGTCTAGAGGAAAACTACACATACCGTTGTAATCGGGCGAGTTTCTACTTTCAAATGCAACAGAAATTTTGCGGATTGGTCCATCCGTTCGCGAGATATGGCAGTTTGGAGGTAAGAAACGCTTGAGAAACTCATAATTTTCGCAGTTCTGATGCTCGAAACGAATAACTGGAACGGTCTAGGGGAAAAGTGCGCATACCGTTGTAATCGGGCGAGTTTCTACTTTCAAATGCAACAGAAATTTTGCGGATTGGTCCATCCGTTCGCGAGATATGGCAGTTTGGAGGTAAGAAACGCTTGAGAAACTCAAAATTTTCGCAGTTCTGATGCTCGAAACGAATAACTAGAACGGCCCAGGGGAAAAGTGCGCATACCGTTGTAATCGGACGAGTTTCTACTTTCAGATGCAACAGAAATTCTGCGGATTGATCAATCCGTTCGCGAGATATGGCAGTCTGGAGGTAAGAAACGCTTGAGAAACTCAAAATTTTCGCTGTTCTGATGCTCGAAACGAATAACTGGAACGGTCTAGAGGAAAACTACACATACCGTTGTAATCGGGCGAGTTTCTACTTTCAGATGCAACAGAAATTTTGCGGATTGATCAATCCGTTAGCGAGATATGGCAGTTTGGAGATAAGGAACGCTTTAGAAACTCAAAATTTTCGCAGTTCTGATGCTCGAAACGAGTAACTAGAACGGCCCAGGGGAAAAGTGCGCATACCGTTGTAATCGGGCGAGTTTCTACTTTCAGATGCAACAGAAATTTTGCGGATTGGTCGATCCGTTCGCGAGATATGGCAGTTTGGATGTAAGAAACGCTTGAGAAACTCAAAATTTTCGCAGTTCTGATGCTCGAAACAAATGACTAGAACGGCCTAGGGGAGAAGTACGCATACCGTTGTAATCGGGCGAGTTTCTACTTTCAGATGCAACAGAAATTTTGCGGATTAATCAATCCGTTCGCGAGATATGGCAGTTTGGATATAAGAAACGCTTGAGAAACTCAAAATTTTCGCAGTTCTGATGCCCGAAACGAATGACTAGAACGGCCTAGGGGAGAAGTACGCATACCGTTGTAATCGGGCGAGTTTCTACTTTCAGATGCAACAGAAATAATGCGGATTGGTCAATCCGTTCGCGAGATATGGCAGTTTGGATGTAAGAAACGCTTGAGAAACTCAAAATTTTCGCAGTTCTGATGCTCGAAACGAATGACTAGAACGGCCCAGGGGAAAAGTGCGCATACCGTTGTAATCGGGCGAGTTTCTACTTTCAAATGCAACAGAAATTTTGCGGATTGGTCCATCCGTTCGCGAGATATGGCAGTTTGGAGGTAAGAAACGCTTGAGAAACTCATAATTTTCGCAGTTCTGATGCTCGAAACGAATAACTGGAACGGTCTAGGGGAAAACTACACATACCGTTGTAATCGGGCGAGTTTCTACTTTTAGATGCTACAGAAATTTTGCGGATTGGTCAATCCGTTCGCGAGATGTGGCAGTTGTAAGGTAAGAAACGCTTGAGAAACTCAAAATTTTCGCAGTTCTGATGCTCGAAACGAATGACTAGAACGGCCTAGGGGAGAAGTACGCATACCGTTGTAATCGGGCGAGTTTCTACTTTCAGA